>NC_089222.1:9038446-9129620 GCF_963924675.1 Phocoena phocoena | reverse complement strand
GTATACATGTCAATCCCAATCTCCCAATTCATCACACCACAACTCCCATCCCCCACTGCTTTCCCTGCTTGGTGTCCATAAGTTTGTTCTCTACATCTATGTCTGAATTTCTGCCCTGCAAACCTGTTCATCTGTACCATTTTCTAGGTTCCACATATATGCATTAATATACAATATTTGTTTTTCTCTTTCTGACTTACTTCACTCTGTATGACAGTCTCTAGATGAATCCACGTCTCTACAAATGACCCAATTTCCTTCCTTTTTGTGGCTGAGTAAAATTCTATTGTATGTATATACCACATCTTCTTTATCCATTTGTCTGTCAACGGCCACTTAGGTTGCTTCCATGACCTGGTTATTGTAAATAGTGCTGCAGTGAACATTGGGGTGCATGTGTCTTTTTGAATTATAGTTTTCTCTGGGTATATGCCCAATAGTGGGATTGCTGGGTCATATGGTAGTTCTATCTTTAGTTTTTTAAGGAGCCTCCATACTATTCTCCATAGTGGCTGTATCAATTTACATTCCCACCAACAGTGCAAGAGTGTTCCCTTTTCTCCACACCTTCTCCAACATTTATTGTTTCTAGATTTTTTGATGATGGCCATTCTGACCGGTGTGAGATGATATCTCATTGTAGCTTTGATTTGCATTTCTCTAATGATTAATGATGTTGAGCATTCTATCATGTGTTTGATGAATGGATAAAGAAGATGTGGCACATATATACAATGGAATATTACTCAGCCATAAAAAGAAATGAAATTTATCCATTCATCCGATGATGGGCACTTAGGTTGTTTCCATGTCCTGGCTATTGTAAATAGAGCTGCAATGAACATTTTGGTACATGACTCTTTTTGAATTTTGGTTTTCTCAGGGTATATGCCAAGTAGTGAGATTGCTGGGTCATATGGTAATTCTATTTGTAGTTTTTTAAGGAACCTCCATACTGTTCTCCACAGATACACAATGGAATATTACTCAGCCTTAAAAAGAAATGAAATTGAGCTATTTGTAATGAGATGGATAGACCTAGAGTCTGTCATACAGAGTGAAGTAAGTCAGAAAGAAAAAGACAAATACCGTATGCTAACACATATATATGGAATTTAAGGGAAAAAAATGTCATGAAGAACCTAGGGGTAAGATAGGAATAAAGACGCAGACCTACTGGAGAACGGACTTGAGGATATGGGGAGGGGGAAGGGTGAGTTTTGACAGGGCGAGAGAGAGTCATGGACATATACACACTAACAAACGTAGTAAGGTAGATAGCTGGGGGGAAGCAGCCGCAGGGCACAGGGATATTAGCTCGGTGCTTTGTGACGGCCTGGAGGTGTGGGATGGGGAGAGTGGGAAGGAGGGAGACGCAGGAGGGAAGACATATGGGAACATATGTATATGTGTGGCTGATTCACTTTGTTGTAAAGCGGAAACTAGCACACCATTGTGAAGCAATTATACCCCAATAAAGATGTTTAAAAAAAAAACAAACAAACAAACAAACAAAACCCAAAGTTAGTAGAAGGAAAGAAACCGTAAAGATCAGAGCAGAAATAAATGAAATAAAAAAAAAAAAAAAGAAATGAAATTGAGTTATTCGTAGTGAGGTGGATGGACCTAGAGTCTGTTATACAGAATGAAGTCAGAAAGAGAAAAACAAATACCGTATGCTAACACATATATATGGAATCTAAGAAAAAAAAATGTCATGAAGAACCTAGGGGCAAGACGGGAATAAAGACACAGACCTACTAGAGAATGGACTTGAGGATATGGCGAGGGGGAAGGGTAAGCTGTGACAAAGTGAGAGAGTGGCATGGACATATATGCACTACCAAACGTAAAATAGATAGCTCGTGGGAAGTAGCCGCATAGCACAGGAAGATCAGCTCGGTGCTTTGTGACCACCTAGAGGGGTGGGATACGAAGGGTGGGAGGGAGACGCAAGAGGGAGGAGATATGGGGATATATGTATATGTATAGCTGATTCACTTTGTTATAAAGCAGAAACTAACCAAAAAAATAAATAAATAAAAGTGTTGAGGAAGAATGGTGGTGCGAGAGGAGCTGTCCACCACAGCGGCTGCTGAAACCAGACAAGGCTGAGGAACTATTGTGTAGAGCTCCAAACATGTCTGCTCTAGCTGCTGGTTGTCTGGGCAGATATCTGGATGGTTGTTTGAAGGATGAGCTCTCTCAAGAGCAGGAGTGAAGAAGAGGCCACCTGGATTGTCACATCTGCTTTTCAATGTTTCTGTTCTCTGATGCTCACGGGAGCATCCTTCTGTGTCCACATTAACAAATATTCGCACCTTTAGCAATCATTTCTCTAAGACATTTGTGCGCTTCTTGCTTTCAGTTCTGGCTCAGTCCTCTAAGATGCAGAGTAATTTACCTGAACCGGGTCTCTCTTCTCATCCCCAATAAATATCATCGCCTACTCCTGCCAAGAGGAGCAGACATCAGGAGATTGTAAGAGTAAACGGCATTTGTGAAGCTGGGGAGGTTTCTCCAAACTACACAGGTTTTAAAGGATTGGTTTGATCCGTACTTTTAGGAGCCTAAAATCAATAGAAATGTCATTTTCGTGACCTTTCATTTTGTCTTCTGATTGTCTGTCTTGGATACTGAGAAGGGTCTCTGGATTTAGCTTTCACCACTAACTTTGCTGCTTCTTTGGGTTTCTGTACGTCTTCTCTCTAAATTCTATGATTTCATTTTGTATCAAGGAAGGGCCTTCTGTTTTATTTATTTTCAGTCACGCAGACAGTTGAGATATGACATTTCGCTTATTTTGTATTCATTGAATATAATTCAGTAGAGGGTGGAGAGAGAGCTAAACCCTAAGAACAAATGCCTTTTCATTGCAAACCAGTTGGCTTTTCTCCTACTGTTTGAAAACCTCCGATAACATTCATGCTTCCAGATTTCTCCTCCCTTACCTTTTTTTTTTGGCTATTTCGCTGCATTGAACCTTGAAATGCATTTTTTTCAACACAGAAAACAAGGCTGCCTCCTCTGACTGATGTCTAGCGAAGGAAAATACACACGAGGGTAAGTTTTAGGCCTCCTTCCTTTTTAGGTGTTAAATGTATGATGCTAAATAAGATGGTTCAGACCCTAAAACTCAAATGCTGGCTATCCCTCGTTATTCAATAAAGGACATAATACCTAATTTAAAAAAACAATGATCTAGATTGCTTTGTATAAGTCCCACAGCATTCTTGTAACTGCTATGGCTAGCACCATCTACAGATCGAGGAACTGAGGCATGTAGACATTAGGTAACACTCCCACAGTCTACACAGCTGCTAAGTAGGAGAGCCAGGATTCAAGCCCAAGCAGTATGGCTTTAAAAACCAATGCCCTTTACTACCATCTTGTCCTGGCTCTTTGCTAAAGTTCTCTCTGTAAAAGTCTTTGACATGAATTCATTGCTACCTTGGCAAGCTATAAAGGAGTTAAGGATACTAGCATTTTTTTAATACAAACTGTTTAAATTTGTTTGCAAATTAGCAGTAAAGCAAGAAAATGTTTGATGATGCTCGTCTTTGCATACATGATCTAATTTCAGAAATCCTGATTTTCCCACAAATCAGAGCCCAAGGATGTACCTGTGTATTTTCCTATGATACTGCCAAGTACCCCAAATGTGAGGGCTGCAGTTTGGAGCTATTTTTAGTCATAATAAAATGTGACTAAAATAAGAATTCTGTTAGTGAGCTTTGACCTGTTGACATCGTAAAATCACCAGCAAACCTCCCTAACACAACTAATATTAGCAGCACGTCAGAGTGCCTGCATAATGCAATTCGAGTCCAATTCTTTTTTCCTGTTTTAAATATGTAATGAATCTTATAGCACACTAGATGGCAGCCTTGCCACACGAGCCTTGGACTTAAGCGCAGTCCTTGAGAACTAACGTGAGAACGGTTCCTATTTCAAAGTAGTAGAATGTTTAACAAGATGTGAATACAGGGCTCCTAACGAGTCTACTTCTTTGACTTCAGGATCTGTGGAAGAAAAGAATAACATAGAGGTGAGAGAATTATCCTCCACTCAGCAGCTCAAGAGGAATCAACAGAGGTTGTCCTAGAGAGACTTTTCCCTAGGACAAAGGGTAGGAAAGGTCACTTTCTGCACAGTTGGAATCATTGTAGAAAGCGTCTTTGGGGACCCATTAGAAAAATATTTGTAATTATACACTGACAGAGCTGATTTCTTGTAGCTCTTAAGTTACATGTTAAATTTGTAACCACATATAATTATTCGATTGTAAGATAAAATATTGCTGAATATTGTGTGTATATGTACATATAAATTTTTTCTTCGAAACCTCCATTTTTTCTAAAACATAAGAGATTTGAGGGACGAATAAAAAGTTGATAGTCTCAACGTTATTTGTGACAGCAAAGAAACAAACACATATGCATTAATAGGAGAGTAATTAATTAAATGATGCAGTGTTTCAAAGTCCTAAATAGGCAGCAAAAAGAATGAAGTGGACCTCTCTACAGTTTTCTACTGTAGAAAGATCTCCAGGACACTACGAAATGAAAATCAAAAGACAAGTTGGAAACATTAAAATAAATCCAATTAACATGGCAAAAAAAAAGTTAATAGTCTCAATATTATTATAGATGGTCCTTAGATAGGTGCTTAACATCTATCTTTCCCCTCATCCCAGAAATGCCTCCTCTAATCTTTACCGTTGTTAAACTCAGTCTAAGGCCAATGTTCTATACCAACCCCCCAGCTAGCATGCCCTCCTCGCTGTTGGATCGAAGTTGAAAGAATAAGAAGGAGAAAAGGAACTTCCTCTCTCACAAGAGTCCAGAGTGACAGACATATTCCTGCCATCCCACCGGGAAACCTTGACCACATTGTCCTGTAGACACAAAGACTGCTTCAGGCAAATTAGCCATTAAATAGGCTTTTGTGGGTTGGCTTGGGAACCAACTACCACATATGTGCTTGTGAGAAATAGATTCACTGAGCAGTGCAAACTGTTCAAACAATGGGGCTACAAACAGCTCCTAGATTGAAGCCTAAAAGTAATGTTTATCTCTTTCATTTTCTGTTGGCTTCCTACAGTTTTAATCAGATCTCCCAAGTCAGATGGCTGTGGATGTTCCAATTTATTTATTAACTATTTATTAACAAGGCGATAATTATGACATGGATTCAGTAGGACAATACAGTTTTATGATTATCTTCTTAGAAATAAAAACAAAAAGCTTTCTGTAAAACCCTGCTTGGGGGTGCGGGGAGTGCATAATCCAGGTGTGTGTTTTATACAATGTAAAGACAAATGATTCTGAAAAATCACCATCAAACTTTACTAAGAGATTCAACAAGGTCTTTATATACAACATATTTGCAACTGACTTGAATAATTATAGACTTTTTAAATTTTTATTTTATTTATTTTTATTTTTGTCTGTGTCTGGTCTTCACTGCTGCACGCGGGCTTTCTCTAGTTGCAGCGAGCAGGGGCTACTCTTTGTTGCAGTGTGCAGGCTTCTCATTGCAGTGGCTTCTCTTGCTGCAGAGCACGGGCTCTAGGTGCGCAGGCTTCAGTAGTTGTGGTGCGCGGGGTCTAATGTGCAAGCTCAGTAGTGGCGCACAGGCTTAGTTGCTCCGCAGCCTGTGGTATCTTCCTAGACCAGGGCTCGAACCCGTGTCCCCTGCACTGGCAGGCGGATTCTTAACCACTGTGCCACCAGGGAAGCCCTCTCAGAACATTTGAATTGAGGGAACAGATGCAAAGAAGTTGAGGGTCTTGTTCAAGAGTATACGGTGAATTCCCCAGCCAGGATTCAAATCAAGTTCTCTTGCATTAGTGCCCAGGGTGCTTTTACTGATGAGGGTCATGAATGAATGCCTGGACGCTTTCTCAGTTTTAAAACTAAACATCACCTAAGTACTCCTTGAGTGCCTAAGCCAGAAGACTTGCAAACTGTGACAAAAACTGCCTTGTCAAGGGAAACTGACTCCCATAACTGTGACTCCATCAGCTATGTGTTTAGTTTATACAAAGTTTCTCTGATATTTGAAGAAGCAGCATTCACAACCAAAATAGTTAGGTTTTTGGCTATGTGGTTACATATAAAGGAATAAACCAGTCCCTAGAATCATTTATATTTGCTCTTGATTGTACCAAGAAGTCAGCAGAACAAAAATGTTAACCAGCGGTGGCTCTATTAGGTTCTGCCTATACCAATTTATCTTCTAACTCCTTGATCCCCAAAACTGGATGGGTCAACTATAGTTCCCAAGATAGGGCAAGTCAGTGTCAAGTGTCTCAGCCCTGTTATGTGGCGGTATTTGGGGGGAAAGCCTACTTTCCAGGACCTAAATCAAAACCCTTAATAACCTAACCTAGCGAGAATGGGTTCCAGGTCTGTGGCAATTTTAACATGAATGTGTATGAAAGCCAAACTTTTCCCATACTTGTGAAAGATGAGGAATCTGATCGAGTAAGAAGAATTTCTGCTCCAGAGATGAAGCTAGATAGACATCTCCAGGTCCCACAGCCGAGTCAGAACTCCTTGCTGGCCAAACCTCTACCACTATGGCCCAATCCCAAGAACTGAAACTCTCTTCGAGCCTCTGCTCTATTCTTTCTGGTTCCATGATGCCCACTCCCCTAACCCTAGGACTGGATTCTGCCTGTCTTCTCTTCTAAAAGGCTAGAACTCATTCCACACTCTCCAGCCCTTAGATGAAGCTTCAGAGCTATATTTATTATACAAATCAGTATACATTTAAGATTAAAAAGGAACACGATTAATACATACGTAGGAAATGGGAGTAAGCTAATATAGTCCTGGGTCCACCAGGAAAAACTACCCTCTATCTATCGCCAGCCCAGCTTGGGAATGAGACTGTATCTGGGATCTGCAGTTAACATATACCTTTCTTGCTGGATGTCTAGTTTGAGGACCACCTGACCCACTTTGATGCATGCCATACCCTTTGCACATGGTACTAGGAATTGCCTGATCACTCTCATTACGGGCTATTCCTGTAGGTTAGTTTTTCTGAGTTTGTGGGATATACTTGCTAGGTCATCCCCATTTTGAACACGTCTTCATCTTAAACCCATGCCTGTTAAGATACATAATGAGACAGTGTCCCCAGCAAAATGCATTTAATTACCCTCACCTTTATTTTTGTGGATGCCTCATGACTGGCAAGTATCTGTATTTATATTCAACAGATATTTGCTGAGAGTCTATGATAAGCAAGACATTTAAAAGGAAGGGAGATAGATAAATCAGTAAGAAAAGAAAAAACTTCAACGGTTACAGAACTTTGTGTCACTAAAAGAAGTTCAGGTAAGGAGCATCTACCTTTATAGTAGAGAGGTTAAAATTCAAGATTCAGCTAAGCCAACCATTAGCTGTATCAGTCATTCCCAATAGAACACACACAGCACATTCATATTAGAATAATTTTAAAGATGTTTTTAGGAAAGAACTCGTTACAAAGACACATGCAGGGAGAAGGGGAACCACAAGGGTAAGCAAGAACCTGGTGGCAGCTGCAGTTCCTACTTGTACATTACCCCAGGACAGGGTTTATTGAGCTATGACAGTTTCTGGGACAGCACAGTGGAAGACACTCGAGAGACCAGAATGTCACCAAAAACAAAAACAAAAAGAATTTATTACTCATAGGTCCCAGAGAGGAAACCACAGCAGACCTTGCAGGGCCAACGGGAAGTTAGGTGATACCAGGGCTCAGTCATGAGATGAGGAGGGATAGGAAGGGAACTGTGGGCTGGGATCTTTATTGGGGTCCAGCCCACTAGCCAAATGGGCTCCTGGGCTCATGGGGGATTCGTTAGTTGAAAGCAGGTTGTCCCAAAGGGACTGACTCTCTGGTGGGAAGTTGAGCATTCTGGCGTCAGCTGTCCATCTTTCTGGCAGGTAAGAGCAGAATCAGGGTTTTCAGGTTAAGTCAGGATGCACACCTTATCTAAGTAGGGCAGTGAAAGGGAAGTTTGGTTTTTTTAACTGAGCTGCTTAAAGACCCACAAAATGGATGCCAAGGCAGCGCAAGGAATAACTAACAGAATAACTAACAGACGTCCCCAGTACTAGACTGCAAGGGACAAGAGGGGAAGCAGTGGTGAATATTAAATACATATTTATTTGGAACCCAGGAGAGGGGGCCACCTTGAGAGCAGCACTGTCTGGAGTTGAAGGTCACAGCCTCAGTCACCTTCTCAGAACGGAAACCAGAGGAGTGATTCCTCTGACCTCTGCATTCTCCGTCCCTCTGAAGTCCTTCTGGGGTCCCCAAGTGGCTAACATAACTGCTGATGTAGTCCGTGAAGGCCAGCATCCACAGGAAGCGAGTATGGTGGAGGCAGGTTGAAAGTAGACCTGGGAATGAGGCGACGAATGAAAGATATCTGCACCTACAGCATTAACAATGCGGCATCACAAACCACCACAGGCTTGCCTGAGTAACATGACATCTCAGAATCTGAAAATAGACCTATTCCTGGCATCCCACTGGAGATGCGGTTGGATATTCAAAAAAGTCACAAGGGCACAGCTTGTCTCCCCCATGATGTCTGGAGCATCAGTTGGAAAGGCTTTGAGGGGTGACTTGATATCTGGGGACTAGAATCATCTGCTCACCTATCCACGTGTCTGGTAGTTGATTTTGGCTATGGACTGAGACCTTAACTGGGGCTCTCAAGGAGAACACCTGTGCATGTAGCATCTTCATGTGGACTGGGTTTTTGCACAGCTTGGTGGCTGGATTCCAAGAGCAAATGTCCCCAAAGAGAATCAAGTAGAAGCTGTTTCAACTTTCATAAATTAGCCTCAAATACCACATAGCATCACTTATACAATCACAAGTTTGCCCAAATTCAAGGGGAAAGAATATAAATCCTACCTCTTCATGGACGGTGTGGGATGAGAGAGAATGTGTCCATCCCTGGAAAATGCAATCTGCCAAACTCGGTCAACAGAATTCCTTATCTTTCTTTTAATATCATCATCTGAATGTCTTATATGCTTTTTAAAATAAACATTGAATTAGCATACATAATTTGATTGATTGTATTCTTTGGACATTATTTATTCGGTCATGCCCTATACAAACAAGTACCACATTGGCAGGAGGAGCAAAGCTATTTTTTTTAATATGTTTGTGCCTGTATAGTATTTTATATATATATATAATTTTACATTTATAGTATCATATATTATAATTTTATAATATTAAATGATTGAATTAATGTAATTATAAGTCCTGACCCTCCATCCATAATTTGATGTATTGAGCACCTCTAAAAAAGTGTCCTATGTCTTTTCAGACATTTAAAATATTGGGTTACAGTCAATCATTAGTTTTATAAGGTGGGATATATATTCGAGAAATTGTATGTTATATTGGGTATTGTTCTGAAATGGTTGTGGTAAGGGAAAAACATTTTGTATTTCTGCATAAAGTGCAGGATGGAGCACATAGTTGTGCAGTGGTAAAATCTAATTCAAATATAGAGAATTTGAGTCATAAGCTGGATATATTCCATATCTCTGAAAGTGACCCATGGCTTGCTCTGCGGACTGTTCCATTGTGACGGGAAAGAATTTTCCCTTGGGGTTGGATTAAGTTCTGTTAAAGGGATGACTCAAAATATGGGCAAAATTAACCCACTATTGGGTTGGCCAAAAAGGTCATTTGGGTATTTTGTAACATCTTATGGAAAAACCCAAACAAACTTTTTGGCCAACCCAATATATTGTCTTATTTGACACTGGTAAATGACAGTTCTCCTCTTAAGGAGAACAATGCATGATCAGAGCTGAAAGGTAAGAAAAGTCTGAATAAAACTTGTTTGAACAAAGATGTTAGGGCAGTGATGTAGAGTAAAAATAAGCTGGTAAAACAAGGGAAATAAATTTGATAGAGGATTTGGTTATATGATCAAGAAAATATAAATGCTTTCATGAAAAGAAGAGCTTGAAATGTATTTGTTGGAACTCTGCAAATAAGTAATTACTAAATATTACCATAAAAATCAAGAAAATAATAGACAATCTGGATAGGTTAATACATATTAATGAAACTAAATCAGTAATTAATAATTTCAGTATTAATCAGTAATTTCCAAAACAGAAAGCACTAGGCCCAGATGGATTCACTGGGGAATTCTACCAAATGTTTAAGGAAGAAATTATACCAATTTTCTATCATCTCTTCTAGAAGACAGAGCTGAGGGCCTAATTCGTTTTATGAGGCCAGCATTACCTTAATACCGAAACCAGACAAAGATATTACAAGAAAAGAAAATGACAGACCAACAACTCTCATGAACTTAGATGCAAAAATCCTCAACAAGATATTAGCAAGTCAAATCCAGCTAGGTACAAAAAGAATTACATACCATGACGAAGCAGGGTTTATCTCAGGTATGCAAGACTGGTTCAACATACAAAAATCAGTTAATGTAATCCATCACAAAAACAAGCTAAAGAAGAAAAATTGCATGATCTTATCAATAGTTGTAGAAAAGCATTTGACAAAATCCAACACCCATTTACGATATAAACTCTTCACAAAACAGTGAAGAAGACAAGAACTTTCTCAACCTGGTAAAGAGCATCTACAAAACACCTAGAGCTAACATCACACTTAACGATGAGAAACTCAAGGATTTCCCATTAAGACTAGGCACAAGGCAAGGATGATCCCTCTCATCCCTGCTTTTCAACATAGTACTGGAAGTCCTAGCTAATGTAATAAGACAGGAAAAGGAAATAAAACATATACAGACTGCGGAGGAAGAAATAAAACTGTCTTTGCTTGTAGATGACATGATCGTCTGCATAGAAAATACGAAAAAATCAACCAAAAAACTCCTGGAACTAATAAGCAATTATAACTAGGTTGTGGGATACAAAGTTAGTGTACAAAAGTCTATTGCTTTCGTATATACACAGCACATCAAAGAACAATTGGAATTTGAAATTAAAAGCATGATACCATTTATATTAGCACCCCCCCCAAATGAAATAAGTATAAATCTAACAAAATATGTACAAGACTTTTATGAGGAAAACTACAAAACTCTGGTGAAATAAATCAAAGAAGAATTAAATAAGTAGAGATATACTCCATGTTCATGCACAGAAAGACTCAATACTGTCAAGAGGTATGTTCTTCCCAATAGGGTCTATAGATTCACTGCAATCCCAATCAAAATCCAAGCAAATTATTTTGTGGGTATTGAGAAACTGATTATACAGTTTATACACAGAAGCAAAAGACCTAGAATAGCCAACACAGTATTGAAAGAGAAGAAAAAGTTCGGAGAACTGACACTACCTAACTTCCAGATTCACTATAAAGATATGGTAATCAGGACAGTATGGTATTGGCAAAAGAATAGACAAATAGATCAATCCAGAAATAGACCTATATAAATACAGTCAAGTGGTCTTTAACAAAGGAGCAAAGGCAATACAGTGGAGAAAAAATAGTCTTTTCAACAAATACTGCTGGAACAACAGAAAATTCACAGGCAAAAGGAATCTAAATACAAAACGTACACCCTTCTTCACAAAATTTAACTCAAAGTGTATCACACATCTAAAAATAAAACACAAAAATAAGAATCTACTAAAACATAACATAGGAGGAAATCTAGGTAATCTTATATATGATGATGACTTTTTAGATACAACACCAAAGGTGTGACCTGTAAAAGAAATAATTGATAAACTAGACCTCATTAAAATTAAAAATGCCTGCCTTGGGAAAGGAAACATCAAGAAAATAAAAAGACAAGCTACTGACTAGGAAAAATCATTTCCAAAAATCATATCTGATAAAGACATGTTATCCAAAATATACAAAGATTTATTAAAACTCTACATTAAGAAAATGAACAATCCAATTTAAAACTGAGCAAGAGGACTTCCCTGGTGGCGCAGTGGTTGAGAATCTGCCTGCCAATGCAGAGGACACAGGTTCGAGCCCTGGTCTGGGAAGGTCCCACATGCCGTGGAGCAACTAGGCCCGTGAGCCACACTTCTGAGCCTGCGCGTCTGGAGCTTGTGCTCCGTGACAAGAGAGGCTGCGACAGTGAGAGGCCCGCGCACCGCGATGAAGAGTGGCCCCCACTCGCCGCAGCTAGAGAAAGCCCTCGCACAAAAATGAAGACCCAACACAGCCAAAAATAAATAAATAAAATTTTAAAATTAAAAAAAATTTTAAAAAATAAAAAATTTAAATGGGCAAGATACCTGAACAGATACCTCACCAAAGAAGACATACACGTCACAAATAAGCATATGAAAAGATATTCAACATCATATGTCATTAAGGAATTATCAAATTAAAATAACCATGAGATACCACTACACACCTAGCAGAATGGCCAAAGTCCAAAACACTGACGACACCAAAAGCTGACAAAGGTGTGGAACAGCAAGAATTTTTATTCATTGCTGGTGGGAATGAAAAATGGTACATGCACTTTGGAAGAGAGTTTGGTAGCTTCCTACAAAAAGAAAAACACTCTTACAACCCAGCAATTGCACTCTTTGGTATTTACCCAGATGAGCTGAAAAATTATGTCTATACAAACTGCACAAGAATGTTTATGGTAACTTGCTTCATGATTGCCAGAACTTGGAAACAACCAAGATGTTCTTCAGTAAGTGAATGGGTAAATAAACTGTGGTCCATCCAGGCAATGGAATATTAATCAGTGCTAAAAAGAAATGAGCTATCAAGCCAGGAAAAGACAAAGAGGAAATTTAAATGCATATAACTAAGCCAATATGAAAGGGCTACCTATTGTTATGATTCCAACTAAATGACATTCTTGAAAAGGCAAAACCACGGAGATAGTAAAAAGATCAGTGGTTGCCAGGGTTAGGAGAGAGGAAGGGATAAATAGGTGGAGAACAGATAATTTTTAGGGCAGTGAAACTATTCTGTACGATGCTATAATGGTGGATACATGTTATACATTTGTCAAAACCCATAGAATGCCCAACACCAAGAGTGAACCCTAATGTAAACTGTGGACTTTGGGTGATAATGTTGTGTCAATGTATGTTCATCAGTTGTAACAAATGTACCACTCTGGGGCAGGATATTGATAGTGGAGGAGGTGATGCATGTGTGGGGACAGAGGCTCTATGGAAATTCTCTGTACTTTGTGCTCAATTTTGCTATGACCCTAAAACTCCCCTAAAGATAAAATCTATTTTAAAAATCAAGAAGAAGTTAAGCAGTATAGATAGTAATATGATGTTGCTGGAACATTTATCCTGTTTTGTGTTAAAGGGAAATTGCGATACCCCAGTGAGTGGGTACACCACTGCCACCACCCTGGAAATTAAACCAAAGTCATCTGACCTCAGGAAGCAGGGTATGCTAAACCTAGTTTCTAAAGCTTTGGAAGTTTCTGTAATAATTTCTGACTCATAGTTGGAGGAGGGACTGATACATGGCTTAGGCAAAGCCAGCTTCTCTGCCACTTTATTTTCCAAGGGACAGTTTCCAAGTATGCAGGGGAGACCCCATTCACTGGGTTCTTCCGTGTTAGTGTTGGCTTGGTGGATGACACGGGACCAGATGCCCCCATCATTTGAAAGGAGTTTTGCCATAAAATGGAAAACACACAACAAAACAACACTTTCATGGTCATATTATGTTCCCCCTTGAACCCACAAGGGGTGTGCATAGTTTCATCAGTAAATAAAGAAAATGTAGCTTAATATTGGGCATTTGAAACTGAATTTCCCATTGCCTTGAAAAAGTGTCTTCTCTGTATAGGTGGTACCTTAAAGGAAGAAAGACCTTTGAAAGGGAAAGAATATTACTAGCAATTTTTACAAACAGCATTTTTAGTGTATGAAAAATAGCTTTAGATTCATATGTTCATAGTCTCTTATGACTTTGAAAATAGCATTATGGAGCAAAGACTTTTCATATGTAGATATTATATTTTAAATATTTAGATAAAATCCAATGACACACATAAGTGACTTATAAGTAATGTATAAAAACAGACAGCATCACCAATTTGATGGATACTAAGAATCCTGATTTGGAAAGTGGCTCAGTGAGCTACACGTTATTCTCATTTTCAATTGGTACATTTAATAGCCCTATTGTCCCTGGAAAATTGCTTCCTTTTTGAATGACTAGAGAATGAGCTTAAGTCTTTTCAATTTGGATTCAGGAAGATGCTAATGTATTTGCTTGAACTCAGAAAGAATATATTTTCCTGGGGTCTAAACAATCAGGTTTCCCTTTTGTCAGCTGTGATTATATGAAGGTATTTTCCTCAGGCTAAGTTTTCTTGACTGTGGCTCCCCACTCTCAGGGGTAACTCAAGCCATCTCTCTCACCCTCACTCTACCCCAGAGAAAGAGAGAGGCAAATCTAATGTGGATTAAAGGTATACAATGAAATGCAAGGGAAGGTGGGATCACCATAGTTCACTTCCCCCCGAGGGGAACCCCTTCCCTGGCACAATTCTAGGATTGCCTGCCACCTACCTGGGCACTGCCCTAATGGTTGTTCTGACTGGTATGGTCTTGCCTACTCATGAAAGGCAGCCCCAAACTCTGAGAACAACTCTGCTGCTACTTTATCTTTATTTTTTTAATTTAAAAAATCAGTCAGCCTCAGCAGATCCTCTGATTAGTCCCCTTCTGACATACTTCTCCTGTGCCCATATCAATAGGCTCAAATACAGGAGACAGGTCTACAGCAAATCATAGTTTATGAAGTAGTCTCACATATTCTCTTCTGGTCGGGGGCCCATTATCTCCATTTATCTTTTGCAAAAGGAAGACTCAGGGTCCAAGAAGGTTACAAGGTTTATCTCAAGGCCACACGGGAAACAAACTGCAGAGCCAGCACAGGAGACCAGCCCTTCCAACATCTTGTTTCTGGTTCTCAAATTGAGCAGATATTACCATCACCTGGAGAACTTAGACCCTCAAAGGGCCATAAGCAACATTTCTGAGCCTGCAGGTCTTGGGTGGATCCAAACATCTGTCTTTCAAACAAGTTCCCAGGTGATGCTGATGCTGCTTGTCTGGGGACCACACTTTGAGAACCACTACAACATGCTACAAGCACATGCCTACATTATTTGCATGCCCCTCACTCCAGACCCAGATAAATTTCATAAAATGAAAACAAATGTGTGATAAAAAGGAGAAGAGGAGAGAATCCAAATCTCTTGAGGCTTGTCACCTCCCTTCTCCTGGCCCCTCACTATGGAGTCCAGATTTTGTCTTCATTGACATTGTACCATCATGTCCTGAGATTTAAGTGGTCACAGCCAGAGGCTGTGGGGAGGGGAGAGTAGATGGGCTTTGTGTTGACAAAATGCATTTCCAGGATGTGATCATTTTGGTCTTTTATGTCGATTTCATTACATGCTGTTCTCCCAGCAGGCTTTCGTCATCTGGCCTCCACAGGAAACTCCAGCTTGATTCTAAGAGTGAGGTAAGTCTTTATTTTTAGCAAGGAACTATCCACCATTGCTAAATGTGTGTGGTTTTGCTTTAGATTTAAACATGGATTAATTTAAAGGCACTGAAACCAAAGGAAAAAGTAATAGTCCTGTTTGTTGTGGGGCATACTGTTTTATTAGGCATCAGAGAAATTGACCAGTTGAAATTTCAAACATTTTTCAAAGCAAAAATACTATGCGCTCAGGGAGTCACTCGAATTTTAATTCCGGAGCAGCCTAGTAATACGGAGCACTTACTACATGCCAGGCACCATTTGATATATACCCACGTACATTAATTTTTGTAACATCCTCAGCAATTCTAAGAAGCTGGTACTGTAAATATCTCAATTTTAGAGATGAGGAAACTGAGATCAGAAGGGATGAGGCAACCTACCTGTGATCACACAGATGATTGAGAGGTAGGATTCGAACCCACATTCAGTCTGGATTCTGTGCTAGGGCTCTGAACCTCGATCTTTTCACTCAGTGACCCAAGCTTTCTGGAATGAATTCAAAGGGAAAAGAAAAAATAGGAATGAGAAGACAGAGCCCAGGTTTGATGCTACCCCAGGACTGTGCAGGCAAAAGGCAGGAACTTTCATCTTGATTGTGTTGGCCTGACACTGGGAACCAATAGTCTGGGTCGAAGATGGGTAATCTCAGACCCTGTAGAACCCTTGATACTTTTAGTTTGTCTAGTTAAAATGCCTTAACAACAAAAACAACAGCAATGAAAATAGCAAATTGGTGCATAGTAGTGGGAAAATCACACCAAATGAAATGACATGATATATAGAGATAACTAAGGAGGAAAAAGTTCTGTTTCACCTGATGGATCTTAATTTGTTTAGTATGTATGTCTGATATCAATCATTTATCCTTTGAAAGAAAAAAATCATTAATATGACCCATCTTTGTGAAGTAAGTCAGAAGGAGAAAAACAAATTCCATGTGCTAACATATATATGGAATCTAAAAAAAACAACAAAAAAATGATTCTGAAGAACGTAGGGGCAGGACAGGAATAAAGATGCAGACGGGGCTTCCCTGGTGGCACAGTGGTTGAGAGTCCGTCTGCCGATGCAGGGAACTCGGGTTCGTGCCCGGGTCCGGGAAGGTCCCACATGCCGCGGAGTGGCTGGGCCCGTGAGCCTTGGCCGCTGAGCCTGCGCGTCCGGGGCCTGTGCTCCGCAATGGGAGAGACCACAACAGTGAGAGGCCCGCGAACCGCAAAAAAAAAAAAAGGAAAAAAGATGCAGACGTAGCGAATGGACTTGAGGA
Organism: Phocoena phocoena; assembly: GCF_963924675.1. Taxonomy (NCBI): domain Eukaryota; kingdom Metazoa; phylum Chordata; class Mammalia; order Artiodactyla; family Phocoenidae; genus Phocoena; species Phocoena phocoena. The sequence goes on along the minus strand of NC_089222.1, from coordinate 9,112,813 downwards.
CACAGAGAGGGGGAAGGGTAAGTTGGGATGAAGTGAGAGAGTGGCATGGACATATATACACTACCAAATGTAAAATAGCTAGCTAGTGGGAAGCAGCCGCATAGCACAGGGAGATCAGCTCTGTGCTTTGTGACCACGTAGAGGGGTGGGATAGGGAGGGTGGGAGGGAGACGCAAGAGGGAGGAGATATGGGGATATATGGATACATATAGCTGATTCACTTTGTTATACAGCAGAAACTAACACAACATTGTAAAGCAATTATACTCCAATAAAGATGTTAAAAAGAAAAAAAAGATGACCCATCTTTTGTTACATAATGAATCATTTTGTGACAATAATTGACATCCTGTAGAACACAGCATACCTCCATGGTTTTTTGGCTCATCTATCAATGTGGTAAGCTCTTTTACTTATTTTTCTTTTCTTTCTTTGTTTTTTCTTTAATTGGCTAAAAAACTGAAGTTGGGAAGAGCAGAGGGTATCACTGTTGACTGTTACCCTTCCCCACTTCCACCTTGTTACCTGGTAACCAAAGACCTGAGCCTGAGATGAAGTGGCATTAGCCCGAGCTAAGGCCTCTTTGCTGGTTTCAAAGTGTTTTCCAATACCCAATTGTCAAACTTTCCTAAAAGTATCTGGAATTCTTAGTTCAGTGTTGAGAAAATGAACAACTTTAGCATACCAATTTCCATTTACCAGGAATTTTGTATATTATCCGATTTGATTCTTATAACAATTCATGAGCTATTTCTGGCAGTTATTTTTATTCTCATTTTCTAAACGCAGAACCTGACACCCAGAGAAACTCCTGTTGAAAAGCTTATATTTAGTAAGTGACAAAGTTCAGACTTGAAGCCCAGACTACAAATTATAAAATTTTAGTTCCCTTCATATTTTTACTGTAATGTAATACCTGAATATATAAAGCAATCTTATTGTATTTGTTCTTTTAACTGCAATTGAAGACATCCCACATATATTTTTTTAAATAAAAACAATATTTCCTAAACAAGGTATTAACAATATTTAAGGAATGTGACAGTACAAACAAAAGTTCTATTTTGAAATTTGGAAAGCAATTTTAATACTTTTTTCAATTATGAAAAGGCTTTGGAAATTATTGATAAAATATTTTGCAAATGTAAATTTGCATTATTATTATTAAATGTTTATTGTGTTAATTTGTTGACAGGGCTAAATTTCCACTTTAAAGATACAATCAAAATAAAATGTAAATGTAAAATGATAGATTTTTTTAAAGATTAGAAAAAAACTTACAAATAGCTGATGCACTTTATCAATGAACATTCAGGAAAGGCCAAAGACTCAGTGTTGATGACACAGATGCAGATATGGCTAATTTCTTAGAAAAGATGGAAAAGTGAGACCTCTCAAAATATATAATAATATCTTCCCGAGGAGAAAGGTACCATTGCTGTCTATAAGGAGTGAACAGAAATATAAGGTTTTTAACACAATACAAAAGAAAGAGCAATGTTGCCTATTTCCTTGGGGAAATACAAACCATTCATAGGATAGTAAATGAAATAGAATGTTTAAGGAATATTACCATGATATCATGTTAAAGGTGTGGGAGAACATGGTGTGGTAAATATTACAGGGAGAGAGGAGAGAGAGAGAAGGAAAGGAAGAAAAGAGAGAAAAAAGAAAGGACCAAGGAAAGCTTTTAAAAGGTAGATTCAGGACTTCCCTGGTGGTGCAGTGGTTAAGAATCCGCCTGCCAATGCAGGAGACATGGGTTCAATCCCTGGTCCAGGAAGATCCCACATGCCGTGGAGCAACTAAGCCCGTGAGCCGCAGCTACTGAAGCCAGCACACCTAGAGTTTGTGCTCTGCAACAAGAGAAGCCACTGCAATGAGAAGCCCGCACACCGCAACAAAGAGTAGCCCCTACTTGCCGCAACTAGAGAAAGCCCACATGCAGCAACAAAGACACAACGCAGCCAAAAATAAATAAATTTATTTAAAAAAATAAAAAGTAGATTCAGAATCTGGTCTGGAACCAAAGAAAGAAAGCAAATTAAAAGACTGAAAAATAATCCCTGGAAGAGCTTTATCTTACAGTAGAGTTTAAAAAGAGCAAGAATTAAGTACAACAAGCGCTCAGATATTAAATAATGAAACAATATAAGATTGTAAAAGTATTAAAGAGCTAGGACAATAAAGATTAAAGCATCATTAGGGAATTAAAGAAGTTAGAAATAGAAAACAATAATGATAATAATATTAATGTTTAGATAGCAGTGACTGTCATGCACTTTTCTAAATAGAACACACACACATATATATATTTATACACACACACTGAATCCTTAAAATGACACAGTGTTACACTGAACCTCACAGCATAAAAAGAAATTAATGTGACACAGATCAGAGATGAAAATGTGAAAGATAAAACAACAAAGCTTCTGGAGGGAAATATAGCAGAATATCTTCATAAATTCAGAGTAAGCAAAGATTTCTACACCAAAAGTCTTAACTGGAAAAGACTGATAAATTAGACTTTATGAAAGCTAAGTGTTTCTGTTCATCATATAGGGAGAGAAAAAGCAAGACGCACACTGAGAGAAGACATTCACAATACTTACATGCAAGGAAAGAGTTATGTCAAAAATATACAAAGAAATACTAGAAACCAATGATAAGCAAACCTGTCTCTACAAATATGGCAACAGACTTGAAGAGACACTTAAAAGATAGCCAAGTGACCAATACGTGTATGTAAATATGTTCAGTATGTAAAGATGTTCAGTATCATGTTCAGTGTCAGCCATTAGGGACGTGCAAAATTAAACCTCAGGGAGGTCCCACTACCCCCCCATAAAATGTCTAAAATAGAAAGGGTTCACATTACTAGTCACGGAGAGCATGTTGAGTAATTGGAACTCTCCTGTGTGTCTGGCAGGGGTGTAAACTGATTCAGCCTAACCAAACAGTTTCTCCCAGAACAGAATAGGAGACTGAGGAGATGGGAAACCTCCCTGAAGACAAACATAAGGTTCCACTGCAGAACACGTGATTGGCTTCAAGTCAAAAACAGGTAATCTATTCACTACTAGGAATCTCGTTACATATATGTGGCTCTTAAAGAGACAAAATAATATTAAAAAATTATATCAAATTGACTTGTTCACACAATCATGAAAACAGCACAGAGATATATAAAGAAAATAGTTAATAACAATGCAGCATCAAAAAAAACATACAACTTGATTAACAAATGGGCAGATGACCTGAATAGACATTTATCCAAAGACATACAGATAGCCAAGACACATGAAAAGATGCTCAACATCACTCATTGTTAGGGAAATGCAAGTTAAAATCACAGTGAAATAACACCTCATACCTGTCAGAATGGTTATTACCAGAGAAACAGCAAATAACGAGTGTTGGTGAGGAGGCAGAAAAAGGGAACCCTCCTGCACTGTTGGTGGAATGTAAAGTGGTACAGCCACTGTGGGAAAGTATGGAGGTTCCTCAAAAATTAAAAATAGAACTGATCTCAGAGAGGCAGCAGTGAGTGGTGGCCTGAAGCCAGATCTTAATTCCCTGCCCTGGAATTGAACCTGGGGAGCCTGGTTGAAAACTAGGAATCCTGATCACCGCACCCCCTGCTCTTGCCCCCAGTGAAAAATGCATTTCTCACAGCGGCAAAAACTGTAAAAACAGGTACAAAGTTTATTGTTAGAGACATAGCACAACAAGTGGGAGAGCACACAGAGAAATAGTTTGTTTAGTTACGACAGAAGCAAGGCAGAGATGCCCACCCGGAGAGAAAGGGTGTGGGCGTCCTCCCCAATGACAAGGAGCACTGTCAAGAGGTGGTTAGGTCACTTATGTAGGGCAGTTCTTCCGGGTCTTTGTTTACCTTTGGCCAGTTACCTGGTTTCTTTTTCCACACCTGACGTGCCTTAGGACCCTTCCCAACGCGTGTGCGCAACTTTTTTCCAAGATGGATTCCAGCCCAGAGGCCTATGGGATGGCCTTGTCATCACATATTATGGGGTGGTGCCCCCTCCTTTTTACCCCCAAGGAGGCTTTCTGTGCATATGCAATGTTTCCCTTGCCCCAAGGATGGGAAATGTATGACCTCTTGATCTCTTAACAGGCTTTAGCCCCACTCTGTCTCAGCCATAAAAGTGCCCAATGTCCAGTTATCTACCCTATTCCTGTTGTTGCTTCTTATATCAAATTGCAGATCTCAAAACATAGACAGGAGTCCAGTCATAATTATGTAGTCCTGGAGCCCATTTGTCTCTTGCCTCAGGAAATGTAAACAGGGGGTGGTAATGAATGTCCGGCCTGGAGCCCATCTTCTTCTCATCCCAGGAGGTGCGAACAGGAGGCCAGTTGTAAATGCCCAGCCTGGAGCCCATCTATCTCCTGCCTCAGAACTACCATATGATCCAGCAATTTCACTTCTGGGTATTTACCCAAAGAATACAAAGACAATAATTCAAAAAGCTATATGCACTACAATTTTCACTGCAGCATTAGTTACAATAGCCAAGATATGGACGCAACCTAAGTGTCCATCAACTGATAAATGGATAAAGAAGATGTGATATATATACACAATGTAATATTACTCAGCCATTAAAAAATAATTTTTGGCATTTGTGATAACATGGATGGACAAAATCGAGGGTATTATACTAAGTGAAATAAGTCAGAGAAAAACAAATACCATATGATCTCACTTATATATGGAATATAAAAAACAAAAACAAAATAAAATGAAAACAGACTCAAAGATACAGAGAACAAATGGGTGGTTGCCAGAGGGAAGGGGGGGGAAACAGATGAAGGGGATTAAAAGGTACAAGCCTCCATTTATAAAATACATAAGCCACAGGGATGTAATATACAGCATAAGAAATATGGTCAATAATACCGTGATAACTTTGTTATGGGGACAGGTGGTTACTATACTTATCGTGGTGATCATTTCATAATATTTGAAAATGTCAAATCACTATGCAGTACACTTTAAAATAACATAATATTGTATGTCAACTATATTTCAAAAAAAAAATAAAGACGACGTGTAACTAAAATAAGTTAATACTGTCATCAAATCCCCTTCCCTTTCACACTTCCATCTCCTTGAAGTAATCTCTGTAAAGAGCCAAGTATTTATCTTTCCACATCCTTTTCCAAACTCAAACATACAAGAATTTACAAAAATAACAGAGATGCTTGTTTTCTGAAAATGGGATAATACATGTCTTTGAAACTTGTTTTTCTCACTGAACAATACATCATAAATAACACTAGAGATCACCTAGCTTTCTTTGGATCAAGAGCTTCCATTCTTCATCTGCTGGGAATTTCTGCTGCAGATAGCAATCCCCCATGGGCACTATGCTAGCAAAAGAGAATTACCCTGCCTCACCCAGGGTAATGTCCTCTCCCTGTGACTGCCTGCAGCCAACGATTGACTAATGTGGAAATACAAAGACCAAATTTTGTCTCAAGTGGGGATGACCCTGAAGGGCCATCTCAGCTCCAGGGCATCCTCACAGCATTGTTTGAGGCCTCAGTGAAAGCTGATCGTGGGTCAGCTTGTCTTTCTGCCCAATTTTGCCTTCCCCCACATCCTAACTAGGGTATCTCCTGAGATCTCTAGCCAAAAAAAAAAAGTCCACGCAACTCCTCATCTCAGAGTCAGTTTCAACTTGACCTAGGACAACTGCCTATGTGAGGGAAATCGGGGTGGATAATGGGGACGAAAGGAAATAAATAAATAAAGGCAGTAGAGAGACCTTATATGGACCAATGATTTTAGCACATCATGAACTTGGGCAATGATTCTCAAAGTGTGGTGCTTGGATCAGCAGCATCAGCATCACCTGGAACTTTGTGGAGGGAGAATTATAAAATCGAGCAGTTGGGGCTTCCCTGGTGGTGCAGTGGTTGAGAGTCTGCCTGCCGATGCAGGGCACACAGGTTCGTGCCCCGGTCTGGGAAGATCCCACATGCCGCGGAGCGGCTGGGCCCGTGAGCCATGGCCACTGAGCCTGCGCGTCCGGAGCCTGTGCTCCGCAACGGGAGAGGCCACAACAGGAGGCCAAGCATTTAACCTGCATTCTCCTATTTCTGGGCTACACTACAGTTGACCCTTGAATAATGCAGTTTTGCAGTGTGCGGCTCCACTTACAGGCAGATATTTTTCAATAGTAAATGCTGCAGTACTACCCTATCTGTGGTTGGTTGAACCTAAAGATGTGGGGGAACCTCCGATAGGGAGGGCTGACTCTCCCTATCGGTTATACGTGGATTAACTCCCATATGTAGATTATGTATTGATTGTGGAATCAGCTACTGGAGCATGATGTAAGAATGCAGATGGGGGCATTCCACTGTGGAGACAGTTATTTCCTTTCTCCTCAGGCGTGATTCCACAGACCAGCCTAAAACCAGCCATCCTGTAGCCCCGTACCACTCCGTACCACTTTTGATAATGAATTTCCACTTCTTGACCCTACTTACTTACTTCTTGACTTACATGGAAATCCCATGGATTAATTTCTATTAAGAGTATCCAAGGCTGTCATAGCCTGTACAAGTAAAGCACCTCTCAAAGCACAGTGAGTCCTCAGCCATGGACTCAAGGGGTGAGGGGAGTAAATTAGAAAAGGAAAGAGCTTTAAATGATGATATGTAACGTAGCTCGAGGGCTGGCTTCTACAAAAGGGTGACTATCAATGTAAATTAGTCATTTGACACCGCAGAACATATTTAGATCTGGTCATCATTAACCATCCATTTAATGAATGGATGTCGCAAGACACCAGTAGCCATTTGGAGCCATGAAATGACCTTAAAAGGACATTCCACATGAAGAATGGTGGAGGAGAAGGATTCAAGAGCTACATTCCTGATGATTTTATATAGCTGCTATATTCATCCTTAGACGGCTTACTTTTGTAGTATTTTTAATAATAGAGTAGACCCTCAAGTAGATAAACTACTCTTACTTTGCGTTTCCTAAAAAAAAAAAAAAAAAAAAAAAATGTAATGAATCTAATCTAGATACAATTCTAATATAGAATTTGCCAAAAAGAAAATCCTGGAATAAGCATCAGACTTAAAAGTTAAATGTTAAAAAATATTTACTTTAAAATCAGAGTCAAACAAGACTTAGGACTTCTGACTAGCATTGTACTGGACATTCTAGCAAGTTAATAAGAAAATAAAGAGTTACAAAAAACTTTGTTATTTAAAGAGAGATTATATAGAAAACAAAATAATCTACAAATTGTTAGAATTAAGAAGAGAATTTAGCAACACGGTTGGGTTCACTCTGAATACCAGGACAGAGGTAGACAAATTAATTTTAAAAATAGCATAAAACTATAAGGAATCCAGGGATAAATCTAACAAAAGATGCAAAAAAACTTTCTGGGAAAAATTAGAAAGTCTTATTAAAAGACGTTACAGGAATTCTAAATAATGGAGAATCATCCCATGTTCATAGATAGAAGGCACAGTATATTGATAGTAATATACTAATATACATTGACACTAATTTACATAGATAGAAGGCACAGTATTATACATATGTGGAACTTTTTTCTCAAAGTGATCTTTAGTTCAAGGCAATTCTAATAAAATCTCCAACAACATTTTTATTGATCTGAACAAACAAATTTTAAATATAGATAAAAAACAAAAGACCAAGAACACATAAGATATTATTAAAATGGAGAACAGTATGAGAGATTTACCTTATCAGATATCACTTATTATAAAACCATAGTTGTAAGGACAAGGTTGTATTTTGGGAGCTATAAATAAAAAGGGGAAAGGAAGAGAATCCAAGGAATAAAATAATATAAAAATAGAAGCTTATTTTATGATAGAGCTGGCATTTCTCATCAATGGTTAGACTAATCAAAAGTTGAGCTGGCGGTGCTTTGTGACAGCCTGGAGGGGTGGGATGGGGAGAGTGGGAGGGAGGGAGACGCAAGAGGGAAGACATATGGGAACATATGTATATGTATAGCTGATTCACTTTGTTATAAAGCAGAAACTAACACACCATTGTAAAGCAATTATACCCCAATAAAGATATTTAAAAAAAAAAAAAAAGTTGAGCTGGAACAACTGGTTATTTATATGGAAGGAAATAAAATCAATTCAAAGCATGTTAAGGGCTTAAATTTCAAATTGAAATTTTTTAATGCTTAGAAGACAGTAGAGTAAAAGCTCTTTATAATCTCAGTATAAAAAATAACTATTTGAAAAAACATACAAATGATGCAAGCATCAAGAACAAGATAGAAATTTTACAACATTAAAATTAAATATTTTTTTCATGAAAAGACCTCATAAAGAAATGAAAAGACAAGCCATAAGCAGAGAAAAGATATTTACAAAACTTAGAACTGACAAAGGTTTTAATATCCAGACTGTATAAAGAATTTTTATAACACAATGAGAAAAAAGACAAACAACCCATAGGAAAAATTACTGAACTGGCTTTCACAGAAGAGTCCAGGTGAATGGCAACAAACATGAAATGATGGTAACCTCACTAATAATTAGGGAGGTGCAAACTAAACCCACAATGAAATACCTTTACTTGACATAATTGGCAGAAATTTTTAAATCTGACAATACCTCCTGTTGGTGAGGCTGTGGTGTAATGGGGACCATTTTCACTACTCTTGGGCACATATATTTCTACTATCATTTTATTACATTTGAGGATGTGCACAATTTGTTACCCAGAAAGTTCTTCTCCAGGGAAAACCCAAAGTGTTTACATATACTTTCTAAGACACAAACACACAAATGATAACAGCATTACTTTTAGTAAAATGCTATAAACAACTCAAATACTCATCCACGGACAAACAGATTTATACAAAGGAATGTTATACAGTAATGGGATAACTGAACTCCAACTATACAAATTAACATGGAAAATCTATAATACAAATTTTAACCAAAAGAGTAAGTTTCAGAACAAGACATACAATATCATTCTATTAAAGTGCAAAAATATGCAAAGCAAAATAATGCATTTTAATTAGAAATACATATGTGGAAAACTATAATGAAATGTATGGTATTAACAATTATATAATATAGGAAGTGTTCCAAATAGTTTTCACCTGTGGGTATAGAGTAAGGAGTGGCTAAAGGCAAACAGGACCTTCAAATATAATGGTGATGTACCATTTCTTAACCTGGGTGGTGGGTACATAGGTTTTATTTATTATTATTCTTTGCATTTTTAATATGCAGTTTTCTGTATGTGTGAAATATTTCATAAAAGCAAAAGCAAACAGTGACAACAAAAAGCGATCATTTCTCATAAATGATTACCAAGCTGTGTAGACTTGATCACTTTTAAGAGAACTAGGGTTCTAACAACTATCATAACCTCCTCTGGGTATAAATAAGGCTACTGATATCATTTGATTGCAGCCATCTTTTCTCACTGAATATATTGGAGTGGCAGAATTGTATTTTGTTTGTTTGTTTGTTTAGCTCTTTTTTAAAAATTGAAGTATAGTTGAGTTACATTGTTGTGTTAGTTTCAGGTGTACAGCAAAGTGATTCAGTTATACACACATATATATTTAGATATTCTTTTTTAGATTCTTTTCCATTACAAGTTATTACAAGGTATTGAATACAGTTCCCTGTGCTGTACTTGTTGTTTATGTTATGTCCTTGTTGTTTATGAGTGTATTTCTCCCCACCTCCCTATCAGATTTCTGATAGAACATTAAAACAATAAGTAAGCATAATCTCTGCACAGGTTGAATTCTCACAGGAATTTTCAAAGCACGGTGTACAGAAGTGGAAAAAAATATAAATTACATCTAGGAATGGGAAATTCAGGACCTTAATAATAAATACAATAATAGTATTTTTAAAACTGTATGTCACTATATTCAAGCTGGACCAATTTCTAAGAGTTTCAAGTACTGACTCATTGGTCTTTACAGTTACCCAGTGAGGCAGGAATTATTATCCCCATGTCACAGCTGAGGGAACTGTGTTTTCTGAAAATTATCCACACTGTTTTTATTCTAACTTTTCTTCTAAAATGAAGAATGCTCCCATGACTGACACCCAGAGACCTCAGCCTGTAAACACGGTTCTCCAAGAAACTTAGTGCTGATTGGAAAACATCCCATTGCCTGTTGGCCGCTCCCTCTGTGTCTCTCCAGCCCTCACCTTAATCAGCGTGACAATCCCATGCATTTGATTTCAATCCCTTTTTATTCTGTTCCCCTGTCCTCTATTCCAGGATACCCACTTTATTCCTGTATTTCAGACTACAAATAAATTATAAAACTAATCTCCAGATATGTAACAGAGGCAATAGTTCAGAGCAATAGGGAAGGGATGCTAATTTCAATAAATAGTGCTGAGTCAATTGAATGATATGTTTCTGCCTTTGGCGTGTACAGAAACTTCTTGAACAAGGTGCAAAAAGCTCTATCCATAAAAGAAAAAAAAAGATATACCAGATTATATTAAAATTAAGAACAGCTTTATCAAAAGGCAGCAGGAAAAAATCAAAAGTCAAGATCTTGACTGAAAGAAGATGTTTGGAATACATGCATCAAGCAAATAATTTAAATCCTGAACATGTAAATATTTCCTACAAACTAATAACAGAATCATAGATAATCCTATAGAAAAATGTGCAAAAGACTTGAAAAGACACTTCACAAAAGAAGATATTCAAATGTCCAACACTTTTAAAAGTGATTCACTTCATTAATCGTATGTGAAATGTAACTAAAACCACCATGAGATGCTATACGTACATACTAGAATTGCTAAAATGAAAAAGACAGACACTAGCGAGTTTTGATCAGGGTGCGGAATGATTAGAACTCTCATACCCAGTGTGTGGAAGTACAAGTTAGTACTTGGAAATTGTTTGTCAGTATTCATTAAGCTTAATATATAAATACTTTATAACCCAGCATTTCCACTCCTACATATATACCAATCGCTGTATGTGTAAATTTACAATGGGCATGTACTTGAATGTTCATAGCAACGATATTTTTAGTAGCCTAAAACACAAAACTACCAAATCGTTAAGAAAAGCTTGAGTTACCATATGATCCAGCAATCCCAGTCCTGGGCATATATCTGGAAAAAATGAAAACTCTAATTCGAAAACATACATACCCCAGTGTACATAACAGCACTGTTTATAATAGCCAAGACACGGAAGCAACCGAAGTGTCTATAGACAGATGAATGGATAAAGAAGATGTGGTACATATACACAATGAAATATTACTCAGCCATAAAAAAGAATGAAATAATGCCATTTGCAGCAACATGGAGGGCCTAGAGATTATCATATTGAGTGAAGTGAGTCAGACAGAGAAGGACAAATATAGTATGATATCACTTATATGTGGAATCTAAAAAAATGATACAAACGAACTTATTTACAAAACAGAAAGAGACTCACAGACATAGAAAACAAATTTATGGTTACCAAAGGAGAAGGGGAGAGGGATAAATTAGGAATTTGAGATTAGCAGATACACACTACTATATATAAAATAGATAACCAACAGAGACCTACTGTATAGCACAGGGAACAATATTCAATATCTTGTAACAACTTATAATGGAAAAGAATCAGAAAAATAATTATATATATATGAATGTATAACTGAATCATTCTGCTGTACATCCGAAAGTAACACATTTTAAATCAACTATACTTTAATTTAAAAAATAAATAATGTAATTATCTCTGAAGTGCAAAAAAGCAAAGCACAATAAAACAAGGTATGCCTATAAAAATAGAAGGCTTAGGAAAAACTAAACCAAAATAAATGATAGAGAAAAGAATTTAAAACTATGAGCTAAATGTTGGATTTCCCATAGTCAAAGGGAAAAGTATGCAAGAATTAAAACTCTTCCCAGAGAATACGTTTATAGGTGCCCCATGTCCCAATCTTATTCCCTTTGTTCTGGCTTTTCTTTCTTTTCAGAGTAGTGTCGCCTAATCCTGACCCATCCTTGGGAAACCTCATGCCTTACCTATTGGTTGTTAGAGCCCCAGTCTTCATCCCCCTCCCCCTATGCTGTATTTCCTCAGTTCTGAGTTATTCAGTCTAGAATAATTCGCTGGAGACTCTTAAAAGACAGTTCAGGTTGACTTCAGTATTCTAAGTCTCCAGCACAACTCAGGCTGGGCCAGCCCCACTGAATTCCAACATTTTCAAGGTCTTCAGCTACTGTGAGTTGCAGCTATGTTTCCTCATTTTGTTCCCCAAGTCTTCAGTGGGCAACCGATCACACACACACACACACACACACACACACACACACACACACACACACACACACTGACACACACCCTGAAGGCAGATACCTTCTTGGAACAAAGATTAATTCTCAAATTTTCATAACCAGAAAGGTGTAAACTCAGAATGAAGACAATGACTTTCTAACTGCTCCATTACCTGCAAGGCTATTTCTGAGCCATGACATAGCTTCCTCTTAAGGGTGGTGTAGAGCCCTGTTAACCCCTGTATTTCATTTCCTTTCTATTCCAGCTTTCAAGCTGTAGTCCAACAGGCCTATGGGGACTAAGAACCAGTTAGTGGCTGAGTGAGCCACTGTTCAAGTAGACCTATAAGGACAAAACTGAAGTCTCAGAAGGATGCCTTGTAGGGCCCGATTAACCTTAGATGTGATGCCAAGCTCTCTTTTTCCTTGGTGTGTGTGTGTGTGTGTGTGTGTGTGTGTGTGTGTGTATGTTATAGACTGGTGATGGCGGGAAAAAGGGGGCGTTGTCATAGAATTGGGATATTATCATAGAATTGGTCACATTTTTCTTTTTGCTTGCCCTGGAAAAGTGAATCTCAAAGTATGTCTCCCAGACCAGCAGAATCAGCCTGAAGTGGGAACTTGTTAGAGGTTAGAATTCTCAAGCCCCAATTCCAAACTACTCAGTCAGAAACACTAAGGGCGAGGCCCAGTGATCTGTGTTAATATCTGGGGACCACTGCTGTAGATCATCCACCCCACTTGCATTTTTTTTTTAAATAAATTTATTTATTTTTGGCTGCATTGGGTCTTCATTGCGGTGTGCAGGCTTCTCATTGCAGTGGCTTCTCCTGCTGCAGAGAACGGGCTCTAGGAGCATGGGTCCCAGCAGTAGTGGCATGAGGGCTCAGTAGTTGTGGCACACAGGCTCTTGAGTGCAGGCTCAGCAGTCATGGCACCCTGGCCCAGCTGCTCCACGGCATGTGGTATCCCCCTGGACCAGGGATTGAACCCATGTCCCTTGCATTGGCAGGTGGACTCTCAACCACTGTGCCACCAGGAAAGTCCCACCCCACCTGCTTTTAACTCTCTTGCCGACAAGAATGGGCCCCGATATCACACCTCTTTGAGAAGCCTTCCCCAAACCCATAACCCTGTTCAATAAGCAGAACAGAATTGCTATGAATTGCTATGTCCTCTGTGCTATTAGAGCACTTCATTCACATGTACAAGCCTCCATTACGGAATGTCTCATGTTTTCTAAAATGGCAGTTTTCCACCCACTTCCGCCCACATCTGTTTCAAATTACCTTGTATCTTATAAAGCCCACTGCAGTGAAAAGGTGTCACAGAGGTGCCTTCTTTTGCTGACTGTGTTGGCCCAGGAAGTCATACATGTTGAAGTGAGTCACCAGAGAAAGACAGACTGAATGACCCAGTCCTGAAATTTTCATCGATGTTTCTTCTTCAATTCTTCAGCTTCAGGAGAAACACAAACCAATAAAAGCAGCTATTAAGAAGAGAAAGAAGTTGATGAGCTGGAGCAGATTAAAAAGCATATCAGTGATAAGTAGGAATGCTGAACCGTTGCCCTCTTGCTGAGTTTAGATACTTTGCCTTTTCTTAATTAAGCCGTCTTCTCGCTGTTGCCATTCTGAAAGGTTCAGACATCAGTGCTTCTCATATATTGGGTTGTGTATGTTCACCCCTTAGATGAATCATGAGGTTAGAAGCTTATGAACTAGATATGGGTGCCAACAGATTCACACTTTCAGTGGAATATCTCCTTGATTATAAATTAGATACTTTGGGGGACTGCACAATTCCTTTTAGCTAATTGAGTATAATTAGAAAATTACTGCTCCAGCAGACTAAAAACAATTTTTAAAAGTAAATACCAAGGATGCAAATTCCAGGAGAATTCAATTCACTTTCTATTCTGTGCTGATAAACCATAGCCAGATATTTGGAGCCGTATCAGAGAGCTCTGTAAATCAATTAATTCCCATTTTTGTTTTTTGTATTGGGATCAGCTCCATGAATTCTTTTTATACACTTGGGTTTTGGTGTGGTGGCCAATTAGACAGATTTTCCTTGCAGACAATGTTTCTGAAAAATTGAGCAAATTCTTTTGATAGGTCTTCTCTTGTATTTTCAAGAAAATGTAATGCCTTCTTTTCATTGACCTCCATTACTTTGAAGTTTATTGCTAATGAAAGAGAGCAAGAAGTACTAATTGATAACAGACAATGAAGGAGAAAAACTATAAGGTATTCCTAAAATATTTGACATCAATCACATACTTAACTATGTAATTGTATATTTCTCCAGACAATAGAAATAAACATTGCTCATTACTTCTGTTCATTTTTTCACATATAATTTTTATTAAATATTTTGTAAATAGATAACAAAAGGACCTTTTCCCATTATGCTGTTTTAAAAAGTAATATTAAAAATTATGCATGTCTATTTTGGATATTTAGGAGATAAAAAGATATAATAAAAAGGCACAAACACACATGATCTTGCCATTAAGGAAAAATCAATTATTAATATTTTTGTGAAGAATTTTCCAGTCATTTACCCAAGTGTGGGCTTAATTTTTTTCAGGTTTGGGATCATAATGCACTACACTGTCTTAATAGTGCTTACTATATCTTGAGCATTTATTTATATCTTTTACATTTTAAAAATTTTATAAAGTGGCCTTATTGTTTTCCCACGTCTTTTAATTTTATTCATAACATGACTTTAAAATTATCACCAAATTATTTTGATTCAAAAAATTCCTCAGATAGAAAAGAAGCCCTAGCCCAAAACTATCCAAAAGAAGATGTAAGCCATGTAAACAATTCAAAATTTTCTAGTAACCACATTTTAAAAAGTCAAAAGAAAGTTGAATGTTAATAATATTTTTATTCAACCCAATATATCACAAAATCATCATTTTAAAGTGCAGTCAATACAAATATTATTAAGGAGCTATTTCACATTCCTTTCTTCTTTCTAAATCTTTGAAATCTAGTGTGTATTTTGCACACAGCACACCTTAATTCTGATGAGTCACTTGTCAAGGTCCCAGTAGCCACATGTGGCTAGCAGCTGCCATATTGGATAGTGTAGCTCTGTACCTTCTTGCATGGTTTACTTGACTACAATAGATATCAAACAAACAAAATACTTAAACTAATACATAAAGATGTATGACTATCTCTGCCTGACTCCTCCTTCACATTTTTTTTTCTTTCTTCTATCACATTTTCCCATAGGATTCTAAGAGAAGTTTCACATAAAAATCTCTAATGATCTGGAGGTGACAGCTCCTTAAAGAACCCCCACCGGACCCTAACCCTGTCAACCCCAACCCCAGCCCCAGCAGCCCAGAGTTCTAGAACAGCAGCCCTGAGCTGCCTGCTTCAGCCACTTTGTGCCCTTGTTTTATAGAATTTCCTCTCTCTCTGTGCCTCATTCTCCCACCTCCTGATTCATTTGAGGTTATGCTTCTAGGGGACATTTTCTGGTTACTCATTCATTTGCTCCTTCCTACACTGGGCAACTGGGCAGCCTGTCCTCTTGGGCAGTAATCTTCACATTGGGATCTAGGAATCCCTGCGTTCCTAAGGGGTACCTGGGCATGTAGATACTTTTAAGATAAATCAATTTCCAAATCCTCAACTTCCATATATAATCTCATCTAAAATTAATCTGCTTGAGCACATTTCACAGGTTCTCCTCTCTCACCTCCCTTTTTACAAACACCCCTCAGCACACCTTTAATGCATTCCTCGCATCTGCTGCTGTGCTCAAGGTGGAAATCCTTGGGTGCACACGACGTAGAATCATTTCTAAATGTCAGAGCAGGTACTAGGAAGGAATACCTAAGGTAGCAAAGGTAGCAAAGCAAAGGTAGCAAATCCTTTATCAGGTTAGGTGCTTTCTAATTCTCTGTTCCCCAAAACTCATCTGAGTTATCAGCATACAGATTATTAAACATAATTTTTGATGATAGACCACTAAGTAATTTTTGTTATATAACTTGAAAGAACTGTCAAAGAATCAAAGGGTCATTGCTAGTAACATTACTCTTTTTATTCTCATCTATTTATGCAAACAAGTTTTCGCTAGAAAAAAAAATTAAATTAAAATTAAATAGGACATTAAACCCTGTATTTTTTAAAAAACTAAGTAAAATTTTCTCTGCATGCATGAAGAAAATCCCTATTCATCTTCTTAAAAAATGCAATAAAATTTTATTTCTTATGTTGATTATTTATTAATATTTGTACTACATCTATGTCATTTTTATTAGCTGTATATTAATAATAACTCTAAGGATAACTCAATCTGGAGTCTTATTGCCATAAGAAATATTTAAATTTCAATTTATATGTACCATTTTGTTGCAGAGAATCTTGATAGAGTGATCAATTCAAGCCGTTCAAATATAAAATATATTTTTTAGACAAAATCCTGCAATGGCAGTAGAATGGAAATATGAATTCAGGGAACTAGAAGTTCAATATGAAAAAAAGCAATACATAAAGATTTCCTTCTGTTAAAGAAAAACTGGTTTATATATGCTTTAAAAAGGACAATAGTGGTATCAAATGGCTCATATTCAGATTGGATTTGTTACACAAAAGAAAGGTGTCAGATTTTCATTATACTAGGAGTTACACCATTTGAACTTATTTCAATGCATGATAAAATTTCTTTAGATATCAAGTAAAAATGTGCAATGTGACACTGTTTTTTTTTTTTTTAAATGAGACAGTATATCACTCAGAATGGCCGTCATCAAAAAGTCTACAAATAATAAATGCTGAAGGGGGTGTGGAGAGAAGGCAGCACTTCCACACTGTTGGTGGGAATATAAGTTGGTGCAGCTACTATAGAGAACAGTATGGGGAATTCCCTGGTGGTCCAGTGGTTAAGATTCTGTGCTCTCATTGCCAAGGACCCAGGTTCAATCCCTGGTCTGGGAACTAAAATCCCACAAGCCACACAGCACGGCTCAAAAAAACAAAAAACAGTGTGGAAGTTCCTTAACAAACTAAAAATACAGCTACCATATGATCCTGCAATCCCATTCCTGGGCATATATCTGGAGAAAACTCTAATTCAAAAAGACACATACACCTCTATGTTCATAGCAGCACTATTTACAATAGCCACCATAGAAGCAACCTTAATGTCCATCAACAGATGAATGGATAAACATGTGGTACATATATACAGTGGAATATTACTCAGCCATAAAAAAGAATGAAATAATGCCATTTGCAGCAACATGGATGCAACTAGAGATTATCATACTAAGTGAAGTAAGCCAGACAGAGAAAAACAAATCACATGTGATATCACTTACATGTAGAATCTAAAAAAAAAAGATACAAGTGAACTTATTTACAAAACAGAAACAGATTCACATTTGTAGAAAACAAACTTACCATTACCAAAGAGGAAAGGGGGTCAAGGAGGAAGGGATAAATTAGGAGTTTGGGATTAACAGATACACACTATTTTATGTAAAATAGATAAACAACAAAGACCTACTGTATATAGCACAGGGAACTATACTCAATACCTTCTAATAACCTATAATGGAAAAGAATCTGAAAAAGAATAGATATGCCTAACTGAATCACTTTGCTGTACACCTGAAATTAACACAACATTGTAAATCAACTCTACTTCAATTAAAAAAAATGAGACAGTACAGAAAAACTTTGAATACCTCCTAAAACTGGCTCGGCTCCCCTGCATTTGGTCCTCAGGGAGACCGCATTGGCAAGACTTTTAAACTTTCCACACCGCAGTCTCCACTTGGAATAATACTATAATATCATAACATTAATAACACGGAGTGAGATCACTTACCTGACAGTGTTGTAAGGTTAGAATGAGATAACTTACAGAAAAGCATTTTGTAAACTATAAAGTGCTGAGGATATGTTTGTCATTAACAAATGTTTTCAGCCATGAATTCCTTTAAGCAAAAATATGTCTTAAGTATCTACTCAGTGACAGGAACTCTTTCAGGTTTTGCAGATACAATAATGAAGTAAAAAGGGGCAATGTTACACGTTTTCATAAATCTCACATTTTAGTAGGATGGGCAGAATACACAAGTAAAGAAAGGCACAAAACGTGCTCATTCGCTGTGGGTAGCCACAAGTGTTAGGAGGGTAATAATATCAGGTATTTCAACTGCTGCTGAGTTTCCAGTTCACAGTTTTTGAAAGAAGAAAGCATCACTTTCGTTACAAGGAACATCTCTTTCTTGATGTTTTAGGACAGCCAAGGACCTCACAATAGTTTACATCCTGCACCGCAGCCAACACTATCTCCTACCATGCTCCACTTTGCCCCTGTGTTGGCCACTGCGACCTCTTTACTGAACCTCAGCCAGTCCAGGCATGCTTCCTCCTTACAGTGTTTGTACTGTCTGTGTCCTTCCTCTGGAATGTTCTTTTCTGGTCTGTGCATATATAGTTCCCCCATAGTCCCTTTCTTTCCATAATCCTTATCACACTCTAACAAACTGTATCCTTTACTTATTTATTATTTCTGTCTGCTCTTTCTAGAATGTAAGCTCTACAAAGGGAGCGGTCTCTGGAATTCTGACTCACTGGTACCATCCAATCACCAACAAAAGTTGAATTTAATTGCAGTGCTTCCCCCATCTGGTGCTACTTTTTTTTTTAACTATTGCTGTCTCATTTAATTCCAACAGACATCACCTGCAATAGATTCTACTTCTGTTTCTGTTATCCATTGCTACTTAACACGCCACTCTAAAATGACATAGATACACAATAATAATTAATCATGTCTCACTTTTCAGTGGGTTAGAAATTCAGGCAGAAAATCAAGCTAGACGGTTCTCCTGCTGCACAGGGGTCACACGTTCATCTGGCTTCAGCTGGTGGCTGGGCTGAGCTGGAAGATCCATGCAGACTCCACTCAGCTCTCTGGAACCTCTGTGCTCCATCCTGTGGCCTTTCTGCCACTCCCTGAATTTTCCTCCATCCAAGAGTCTCATCTGAATTTCTTTGTAGCACAGCAGCTGGCTTTCCTGAGCAGAAGCTACCGGACTTCTTAAGGTTTATTAGTGGAACTGGCACAGAATCATTTCCTCGCCAATCTATCGGTGAAAGGAATTCACAAGGCTGGCCTACTTTCAAGGGGACGGGAAATAGAATCTACCTCTTAATGGATTGAGCGGCATGGGCACAGAGAAAAGGACATGATGGCAGCCCACTCCGGTGACTATCGACTGCAATTGTTCTCATTTTTCAGATGGGGAAATTGGAACTCAGAGAGATTAGGTTGACAAATGAGTAAGAGGCAGAGAGGTGAGTCAAGTCCAGTTTCCCTGACTAGAGAGCCTGCATCCTTAAGCACTCTGCTTTACAGCCTCTAGAGGGGTAGCTCCTACTTTGGCAGAGCGGAGGTCTGGGCCTTATAAGACAGATTCTGAGAGGGCTGGAAAGCAGACACACCACTGGAGAGGCAAACAGTAACTGCTCCAGGGCCCTATTCTTGCTTCAGTCAGAAGAATTCAACCTCAAATTACTTTACCCGCTGAGTTTCCACAAAATTCGATTTGAAGAAGGGATTCCATTTATTTAGAGCACTGTCAAAGAATACTAAACAAATATCTGAAGCAAAAATGAGTTTATATTTCTATGAGTTAAAATCTCTAACATATTCCACAAAATGTAACTTTCTTTGATTGTTGTTATCATTCTTATTTTGTTTATAAAGATATATTTTAAAGAGATAGCAGTTCACCATTTCAAATAGGCATTTAGTGCCTAAGTTAAGGGTGGTTTTTATACAGTGATTTAAAAATACTAGTTTTGGGGGAAGGTCTCTTTTGAGTTCTTTAAAAATGTTGTAACATGTAATATATCCAATTTCAAGCTGATAGGGGAACTGTACATTTCTGCTGTGTTCTTTACAGGGGTATAATTTGGGTAGCAATTTTCCATACAGTTGATGGGCATGTTACATTACAATTTTGTGCAAGCTTGGCACAATATTTTTGTAAATTCTAATAACTCTGTTTCTTTGTAATACTGCAAATATGGGGGGAGAGGAAAATGATAAGCAGTCATGCTCCCATGCTTCATTCAGAGGAATGCTCTTTTTTTTTTCTTCTATACATTGCATTTCTATGAAAATTTTGTTTGAAGAAAAGTATTTGCCACAAAAGAAAAATACAAGTTCAAAGCTGTCTCACTAAATGACCTCTAAGCCATGAAGTTCAACTACAAAGTCTATGGTTTTCTGGTCACCAAGTAATTCATTTCCCAAAATCCATACCAAATATTTTCCTGGAGTGTGAATTTGATAATTTTATGCAAGTTTTTGGCAGTGATGACATTAATTGGAAATAGACAATATAAGATAGAATGAAAAACTTCCTTCCACATGCTGCTGATGATCTGGTACAAATATTTTACCCTGGTATAATAAATTCATTCAAAACCTGTTGAAGGTAGTTAAGATGTCCACAGTTTATCTAGAAAAATCCTTAACTTTCCAGGAAACTGCTCTAGATGAGAAATGCATAGATTTTCCACCAAAGATATCAGTACAGGACAAGAATAACTGGCTTAGGGACTTCCCTGGTGGCGCAGTGATTAAGAATCCGCCTGCCAATGCAGGGGACACAGGTTCGATCCCTGGTCCGGGAAGATCCCACATGCCACGGAGCAACTAAGCCCATTTGCCAAAACCACTGAAGCCCGCATGCCACAATGAGAAACACGAGCACCGCAACCAAGGGTAGCCCTGCTCTCCACAGCTGGACAGAGCCGGCGCACAGCAACAAAGACCCAATGCAGCCAAAAAAAAAAAAAAAGAGAGAGAGAATAACTGGCTCATTGCTAATCAAGAACCACTAGGGAACAGAAACTGTCCTAACTTTCCAAGTGCCACAAACTCAAATTTAGTTCAAAATCCATTACACCTTCTTGACTACTTTTACTTTGTTTGCAACCAAATCCTAGTTTTAATATGTGATTTTAATGAGCACTCTCTTTCAGGAACAATTCCTTTTCGTTCCTCGGGTAGCAACCTGAGAAGCCAGGGATCACTCGAATTCCTCCTAGACTGGAAAGGAGTGCGTAGAAACGTGCCACAGAGAGAGTGCTGGAAATTGTCAGACACTGTCACATCATTAATGAAAGTATTAAGTCGCCCTAGACCTGGTTTGACACTAGCAATTGATGCACATTGGAGCTAGAAAATATAAAGCATTTCATGTAATCAAAATAGATCATTTCCCACAGGCTAGGGATGGTCTCTTCCACTATTTAGAATGAACAGATAGATACCAAAGTTCTAGCAGAAACTTTGGTCTCAAGGCAAAACAGATATAGCATTAGCTTCAAGAAAGGTGGCTCAGAAGCTATGCATGTTCTGGGTTCACAAACTTGAAAATAAGTGCTAAAATCAGCAATGTATGGGGCCAGTGATAAAAGCAAGAAATCCAGTTAGTAGGCTATGGTAACAGTTGAAATTAAAAATGTCAAGGAAATGCACTAAGCTAGTCACAAATAGGATAGAGAGAAAGGGACGAATAAAGAGATAAGTTGATGTAGGGTGACCAATCATCCTGGTTTGTGTGGAACTAAGAAGTTTCCCAAGATGTAGAACTTTCAATTTTAAAATTGAGATATACCTGAGCAAACGGCCCAGTTTTCATGAGAGAGATTGAGTGGTTTCCCAGAATGCGGGACTAGAACTGGGAAAGTCCTAGGCAAAAGGGACAAATTGGTCATCTAACTCAACCTTCCTTCACTTTCCTATAATGACCCAGCTTCTTCCTGCCTTGGCATCATTGCAGAAGCTTTTCCCTCCACTGGTGATATTGAGCTTATCCCTTTAAAACACACAATTACATCTGGAAATCTTCAGACAATTCTATTCTAAATGTCACTAGAACATCTTGAGATGAGCCAGAGATGGAAAAACAAATTATATGAATAAACAATGAAAGCATTATAACTGACTTGTATCGAAATCAATGCGAACCAGAAGACCATGGTCTGGTATCTTTAAAATGCTGGAAAAAAAGAAAAGAAAATCTAGAATTCTACAGCCACCAAAGTATCCTTCAAAACTGAAGATAAAATACATTTTCAGATAAACAAAAACTGAAGGAATGGGTGACCAGAAGATCTACACTACAAAGAATGGTGAAGAAAGTTCTTCAGCATGAAAGAAAGTGACATAAGATAAACATTCAGAGATACCGAGGAAAAGGAGAGCACAAAAATAAAACAAAAAATAAATAAAACTATTTAGGTAAAAGTAGGTAAATAAAAATAACCATTTTCCATGTTTCTTAATTTCTCTTAAAGAGGAATTACTATTCAAATAAATAGTAATAATAGCATATTATGATTGACTCCTAGTTTCTGCTCAGAATGTAGAAAACTGGATCCAAAGAAGACATACAGATGGCAAACAAACACATGAAAAGATGCTCAACATCACTAATTATTAGAGAAATGCAAATTGAAACTACAATGAGGTATCACCTCACACTGGTCAGAATGGGCATCATCAGAAAATTTACAAACAACAAATGCTGGAGAGGGTGTGGAGAAAAGGGAACCCTCTCGCACTTTTGGTGGGAATGTAAATTGATACAGCCACTATGGAGAACAGTATGGAGGTTCCTTAAGAAACTAAAAATAGAACTACCATACAACCCAACAATCCCACTACTGGGCATATACCCTGAGAAAACCATAATTCAAAAAGAGACATGTACTATAATGTTCATTGCAGCACTATTTACAATAGCCAGGACATGGAAGCAACCTAAATGTCCATTGCCAGAGGAATGGATAAAGAAGATGTGGTACATATATACAATGGAATATTACTCAGGCTTAAAAAGAAACGAAATTTTTCCATTTCCAGAGACATGGATAGACCTAGAGACTGTTATATAGCGTGAAGTCAGAAAGAGAAAAACAAATATCTTACATATCAATTATATGTGGAATCTAGAAAAATGATACATACAGATGAACCTGTTTGCAAAGCAGAAATAGACACAGACGTAGAGAACAAATGTATGGATACCAAGGGGGAAGGGGGAGTGGGATGAATTGGGAAATTGGGATTGACATATATACACTACTATGCATAAAATAGATAACTAGGGCTTCCCTGGTGGCGCACTGGTTGAGAATCTGCCTGCCGATGCAGGGGACACGGGTTCGAGCCCTGGTCTGGGAGGATCCCACATGCTGCAGAGCAACTAGGCCTGTGAGCCACAACTACTGAGCCTGCGCTACTCAATAAGAGAGGCCACGATAGTGAGAGGCCCGCGCACTGTGATGAAGAGTGGCCCCCGCTTCCCGCAACTGGAGAAAGCCCTCCCACAGAAACGAAGACCCAACACACCCAAAAATAAATAAATAAACAAACCAATGAACCGACATTAAAAAAAAAAAAGTTGAAAAAGAAATAGATAACTAATGAGAATCTACTGTGTAGCACAGGGTACTCTACTCAATGCTCTGTGGTGACCTAAATGAGAAGGAAATACAAAAAAGAGGGGATATATATATATATATATATATATATATATATACACACACACATATATATATATACGTATATGTATAACTGGTTCACTTTGCTGTACAGCAGAAACTAACACAACATTGTAACATTTCTGTGTTAGCAGAAACTAACACAACATTTAGTCACTTTACAACATTGTAAAGTTACTAAATTCCAATAAAAATTAATTTAAAAAAAAGAAAGGCTAAAAAAAAAACTGGGAAAAGTGTCAATAAAACAGATGATCTGCAAATTCACTATTTTTTTTTCAAGCCCAGCAAATTTAGTATATTTTTTCAAGCCCAGCAAGAAAACTGAGGTTGCAAAGCAACCAAATAACCTGAAATCTAAGGAAAGCGTGGGTTCCTAGGACAGAGGGGACACAAGAGCTGCCTGCATGGATTCCGTACAACCCAATAAAAAAATGCACGCAAAATATTAATTAGATTACTAAAGAGCATGTGTGAACTAGTGGGACATTACAGGACCTCTGGGAGCAACAGACACAGAAGTTTGACCACCTGCTTGAAGACTCTTATCAATGGATCTCCTAGGATTCACAAGATTGGGGCAAGGAGGGAACCCTGAGAAAAACGTCTGGGGTGCAGGTCTGGGGAGCGGGCACAGCAGCCACTGTGAGAAAGCCAGAAAGACCTGCTCTGATGCTTCTCCAGTATCTCCCATACTGAACAAAAGCTTTCAGCCCCTGGGAGAGAGGCATCAAACTCTGTTGTCCTTAGACCACACGTGAAAACTCACAGCAGCTAGAGCAAGTGAACAATAACCGTACGGTGGAGGTGAAGGAAGGGCAAGAAAACATACTGAACTCAGACTATTCGAGATTCTTTGCCCCTAGGAGAGGTGCAGGATCACCGAGAAGGCCACATCCCTGATGTTCAGAGTCCCAGTACCTACCTAAGACTTAGATCAAACCCAAATAACACATGCTTTGCCCATTGCAATCAGGCCAGCGAGAGTTGAGTAGTCAGTAACAGTGCCCTAATTCTGGGAGAGAGGCAAGAATATGGAGAGAGACTCTTGTGAGGAGCAGATTCACAGAGAAGACCTGAGGCCAAAGGTAAAGTAGGCATACAGAAAATCCCTTTAATACACAAGATCTCAGCCAAAGCACAAGGTAGAGCTAAAGGAATGTGAAGGGATTCAACAAAAACAAAACTCAAATCCAGATGAAATCCTCCGCACCAAAGCCCTATCAAAACACAAGGCATGCCCATTTCCGTCCATAAACACTATTTGCTTCATTCTCTAGCATTCTATACAATATGTCAATTTTTAACCAAAAGAAACAACAGAGAATACTCTGTTAAAAAAAAAAAGAAACAAAGAAGAAGAAAAACCCCACAGAGATGTGAAATACTAAAAATGAAATACACAGAAAGAGAGATGGTTGATGCCTTCAATACGGTCACCAGTAAACGTAACACAGACGAGGAATGAATCAGTTAACTTGAAGAAGGAGTGACTAAAACAGAGCAGAGCAGTGAAGATTTGTGGGACAATATTAAGCAGTCTAATATACATGCAATTGCAATTCCAGAAAGAGAAGAGACAGAGTATGGGGCAGAACAAATATTTAGTGGGATAATGGCTCAAAATTGTCCAATACTAATTGTCCATTATTAAGACATAGACCCAATTAATACACAGAAATCACAAAAAATAAATACCAGATAATAATAACACCTATATGTAAACTCATCATATTCAAACTGTTGAAAATCAAAGATTTTTAAAAATCTCGTAATCTTAACAATACATTTTATGCAAAAAAGAGAGAAGAATTATAGTCAATATCTTGTCAGAAACTCTGCAAGCCAGAGATTGTGAAGTGACATCTTTAAAATGCTAAAAGAAAAAAACAAAAACAAAAGACCTGTTAATCCAGAATACTATATCCAGTGAAAAAAATCTTTCAAAAATAAAGGAGAAAAAAGAATTTTCAGACTAACATAAACTGAAAGGATTTATTATAAGCATATCTACACTATGAGAAATACTAAAGGAAGTTCTTCAGGCATAGAACAAATGACTGGATATCTATAAGAAAGGAAACATACACTTGGATTCTAGTCACATACAAAAATCAATTTAGGTAAATTTTAGAAATAATATCAAAATCTAAGCAATAAAGTTTCTGGAAGATAATATAAAAGAATATCCTCATGACCTCATGGTATGAAAAATTTGTTTGATAGATTAGGCTCCATTAAAACTAAGGACTTCTGTTTCTTAAATACATTAAGTGAATGAAAAAGGAAGCCACAGAATGGGAGAAGTAAGACACAAAACACATAACTGAGAAATTATTTGTATTCATGATGTATGCAGAAACTTCTTCAAATCAATAAGAGAAAAACAGATAACCCAAGTAGAGGAATGGAGGTCTTCCCTGGTGGCGTGGTGGTTGAGAGTCCGCCTGCCAATGCAGGGGACACGGGTTCATGCCCCGGTCCGGCAAGATCCCACATGCCGCGGAGCGGCTGGGCCCGTGAGCCATGGCCACTGAGCCTGCGCGTCCGGAGCCTGTGCTCCGCAATGGGAGAGGCCACAACAGTGAGAGGCCCACACACCGGAAAAAAAAAAAAAAAGAATGGATAAGAGATTTAAGCAGGTACTTTACAGAAATAGATATCCAAATGGCCAAAAGTATTTAGAAAGATGCACAAGTCATTAGTAATCAGTGAAATGTAATTTAAAAGAAAATGAGATACCATCAGAATGTGGGAAATGAAGATAACTGACAAAACCAAGTGTTTCCAAGGACGTGTAGCAATGGGAATTCTCATAAACTGTTGGTGAGATTGCAAAAGGTACAATGATTTTGGAAGAATGTCATTTTTAATGAAATTAAACATATATCCACTCTCCATGACCGACAATTCCTAGGAATATGCCCAAGATAAATGAGTACAAATATCCGTACAAAGACTTTTATGAGAATGTACATTACAGATTTGGTAATAATAGCCCAAGACAGGGAACAACCCAAATGTTTATCAACAGTAGAATGGGTCAGTAACTCATGGTAAAGTCATACAATGCAAGACCATCGAGCCATGAAACGAGTAAAATATAGCTACAGGCAACAACAGAGAGGAGTCTCACAATCAAAATCTTAGTGAAAGAAGCCAGACAGGAAAGAATATCTACCACATGATTCCACTTATATAAAGTTTAACATCAAGCAAAATTAATCTCTGGTGGTAAAATCCAGATAGAGGTCAACTTTGTGGACGAGGGTAGGGTAGTGATGGTGAGGGGGCTTGAGGGGTGCCGATAATGAAACCAAGCAGGACCCTGTGGGGCTCCTGGGCACAGAAGCCTTTCAAACAGTTGCTGATCCAGGAAGGGAGGGGATTCAGAGACAAGGGAGGAGCAGTCAAGAAACAACAGTGCAGCCTTGGGGCAGGGTCCTGGTTCTGCCTCAAGGGATACACGTAACAATATCTTTGAGCTCTTTACAGAACTAAAACCCTCAGCAAATGGAAGATGTTAGCTACTTTGATGAATCATTCTTCATTCCAGAGAAGGTCACAATTTGATAACCTTGAGAACCAGAGAAGCTCATCAGGGGCCACCTGAGGCCAGATTAAAGGAGTGCAGGCTCTGCACACTCCCTGATCCTTATCAGCAATCCTGCCCTTGAACCATCGCTATAAACTCCTCACCAAATACCCCCAGGTTGGGACACATAGTTTTTGAGGAACAAGCCTACTTTGTCCCCTTTTGCCTGGCACAGTAATAAAGCTATTCTTTTCTATTTCACCCAAAACTCTTGTCTCCAAGATTCGATTTGGCACTGGGGCACAGAGGCCGATTCAGCATCAATAATTTCTTGATTTGTGTGGTAATTACCACATTGTGACAATTCCTTGCACTGTACACTTATGGTTTGTGACCTTTCCTGCATGTATGTTAGAATTCAATAATATGTATATATTTAAAATAATAAAAATAAAATAGAGCAAAGTAAAGCATATTAATTTCCAAACTGGAGTAAAATTAACGACTGTAAAATTGGCAACTCTTTATTGTCAATGAGATTTGAATTTTTTTCCTGGAAACCAACATCCTACACTGGGTAGGTGAGTGTGGCAGGGGTCATGTTCTCCATCAACAGCCCTGTGGAGCCTGAAGTGTGAGTCAGTTCAGGTGACATTAGCCTCTGAGTGAGCAGTGCCCAGCAGGTGGCTTCCCTATGCCCTTTTCTGGCACTCCTTCCCTGTTTACTTTATGCTCTCTTCCTGCTGAGAGGTCTCTGGTATTAATAACAAATAAATGGGCAGCTGTAGCCTACACAAAGGGATGCCTTAGGTAATCCCTTTGTGGTGAATCATCTAATTATTCATTCTTGTCCTTTTTATTTCAAGAGAAGGCAGTGGGCACTGCCTAGGATCCCACCACTGATGAATACTATTTGCTGTTTACTTGCCAATAGTTGAGGGGATTGATTTTTCTAAAGTATATGGTAATTATAACCATACCTATGCTCCTTTGGACAGTACTTTATGCAACATTTCTGTGTGCATTATCTCACTTGATCTTCATAATAATTAAGACAAGAGAGGCGCCACACGTTATCATCTCTCTTTTATTCAAGAGGAAAAGGAGGTTCAGATAAATCTTGCAAAATAAACACTTTATTTGAATTGAGTAGGGGAAGGGGAAGCTTTAATCTCACTGTCTGAGTTTGGATTTCCCCAGATTCACATCCTGAGCCAAAGATATAAGTGCAGAGAATGTATTTGGGAGGAGGAAACACTGGAAAGGGCATAGAGAAGTGAGACAGGGAAGGGGAAGCAATCGATAAAGGACGTGTTATCAATTTATCTACCACTGAGGGCTACTGGGATTTAATTGTGCATTGGGAACCAGGGTAGTATACACACCTTAGAATAATCTGGCCCAAAGAGCAAAAGAACTAGGAGCTGGAGTGTTTATCCACCATCACTGGGGGTGTCATCTTCCTGTCACTTCTTTCCTGCTGAGTAGGTGGACGAAGAGAGTTTCGGAGACCATAAAAGTCCTAAGGCAAAGAGACGCAGGTGCTGACGGTTGGAAATCAGGTCCCAGAGCACAGATGTGTGTGATGATGTAGACAGGAAACTGATGGGTCTGCTACACCTGGTGAATGAGTGTCATTTGCAGTTTTCTTTTTCTTCCTGCCCAAGAGTTCTCGATTATCTTTGGGGAGCCAGGGATGGAGCATGTGACCTCAGCTGGTCCAGTCAGAGTGACCTGCTAACTTTCTCGTGTTTCCTGAGGGACATTTCCCACTTTATTCTGCTGGATGTGGAAAAAGAAGCCTGTTGGCCCAGCAGCTGCTGGAAGTCATCTTGACATTATAAAGAGAGTGAGCCTGGAGATGAAATCTGTAATGTGGAAGGCAGGGTGGGGACATGGAAATAAATTCCTTAGTGATATTATGAGCCGCTGGCTCAAGGCTGACCCAATCAGGCTGAAAATCTGGACTTAATTTTAAGTAAAATAATTACCTTTAGTGTATAGGCAAGTTTGAGTCTTTTACTTTTTTACTTACAACAAAAGGATTCCAACTAATATAAAATATGTCATCTAATCTAAAACACTATCCACGGTAAGAATCATCATTATTTTATGTACTACCGGGAAAAAAATGCTTCCAATTAAACTAAGAACAGTTATATCCCTTAGGTTTTTTAAATTTTTATATTTTTTGAAAGATCTCTGTTAGACTTTTATAGATGTAGTTTCTTCCTGCTGTCATGTAAGTTTGATGGGCATACATTAGCAAGGGCATAGTTAAGTGAAATGACTTAACTGAAATGAGTGAAATGGACTAGTTAAAATAATCCTAAAATATGTTCCCATTTAGACCCCAAGTCTTCTCAAATCATTTCAGTCATCATCATCATCATCATCATCATTATCCATATGTTCCTACCAGATATTCTCCTTGGGAATATAGCTTTTCTTATATGCCCAGCAGTTGTCTTTGCAATTTCCTCTATGTGCCACAGATCTATTCTGAAAGTTTTGATGCTTACTGTTTCTTATATGTGATAGACAATACTTTAGCATATATATAAGTAACAAAACCTCACACATCATTGACCATGGATTTCTTCTTTTCATAGGTCTCATAAAGCATTTGGTTGCACCTTTGCAAGAAAATGTAAATGGGCTTATGCTTCCAATGGAAATATTTGTTTTTCAAATAACAAATTTATGCCCCACTGCCTTCTTCTGTTGCCTTTCTAGGTAGACAATAACTTTTCACCTTTAAATCATAGAGAAAAAAAAAAAACAGCAATGGAATGTAGTATATATAGTGTATTTTAGTAATGTCCATAGCTCAATTGATGTCATAAGAAATAACCAGCTATGATCAAGTTTTGGTCATGAACACAAGCAAGGATAACTCTGTCATGATTGTTGGCTGGCTGAAAGCCATTTGAAGATGCCTTAGATTGTATGTCACATGACAATTTCAGAGATATTCAGAGTGAATGCATGAAAAGATTCACATCTTCAAGTAGATGAAATACATTATCACATATCTTGCAGTGCAGAGTCAACCCAGCTCTACTATTCTAGTCTCCTTTCAATACACAGTATGCCTTATGCCAGGCAGGATGCTTATCTCCTTCCATTTCATGACTATAGTTAGCATTTCTATTGAATTTTTTATTGTTTATCTATTTCTTTATATTTTATATATGTTTTTAACTCTTTGGACATGAGAATTTGGTGTTCCTTAAAATATATTCTAATATCTAAGAATTTAAAAATTTTTAAGTCTTTGGACGTAAGAATTTTATGTTCCTTAAAATATATTCTAAGAATTTTTTTAATTTTTTGAATAAATGGAGATGAACATTCAGTACAGTAAATTTCCTTCATCACAACCTGGTATCAGTAGATTGGTTTTACTGCACAAGGATGAGCAGACCCAAGTTTGGTTCAGCAACACAGGCATCTAGCAAACAAAAAGCACGATATCTGCTCCTACCTCATCCAATACACAGTGGTGGACAGGAGCAGGATAAGGTCGTTAGGGGAAACACTAACTGAAACTGCCTGCCCTGCCCAGGCATAGTAGCCACTTGCATGAGTTATCTTACAACAGGAAGTACTGGTAAGCAACACAGAGCTAACAAGCTACCACCAATGGAAGAACTCGGGAAAGATCAAAAGGAGAGAGGAGATGCCCATCCATATGTCCTACTAACCTCTCAGAATTCTTCTTGTGGAATCCATCTTGGCTGAGTGATGCGCGCGCCACCAGGAAGGACCCTGAGTCAGACAACCCAGAAACTAACCCCATCCCCATAAAACCTGAGACCGTGAGCCACGTGGCAGAGCAGTTCTCCTGCGTTCCCTTACCCTACTGCTCTCCACCTGGGCGTCCGTTCCCAATAAAATCTCCTGCTTTGTCAGCACACGTGTCTCCTCGGAAAGTTAATTTCCAAGTGTTAGACAAGGGCCCACTCTTGGGCCCTGGAAGGGGTCCCCCTTCCTGTAACAACGTCAGGAAACTCTGCGACCAGAAAGGGCAAGGGTCGGGGACACAGAGCGTGCACTTGTTGATAGCAATTCTGAAATCCTGCTGCACTCCCTACCCTGGATGCACTTGCATTAGGTTCTGACTCTACAAAACCTTGACCAATGTTCCTCATGGCTTTCCTTTTTCAGTCTGTTTTCTGTCCGTGGAAGTTTGGAAGCCTAAGGATTGTTATGTTTTGAATAATCACTAATATTTTTGGATCAAACTCTTGATTTCTGTAAAAGTAAAACTCTAAAACTTTCAGTACATTTACCCTTTATTTGCTAGCAGTCACATCAACATGGTTCCTCACCATAGCACTCAGATTCATTAGTTTCATTGCTTTCTTACACTTACCTAGCTTCTCTGGCTTGACTTAAGGGTGAGTACCTTAGGGCCATCAGAACAATAGATATGAAGGCCACACCCTTAAGCTGATCATCGTCCTTAGTCGTTTTAACTGGCTGCCTATTTTACATTTATTGAAAAGAGCCTTCTTAAATGCTGTATCTTATGGACTGGTACCTAGAATTGATCACTATTCCAATCCTACATGGCCTTGAATTTCCTTTTCTTTCCACTTATATCCCAGCCAATTTTCTTCAAAATCTCAGTGTTTTCTTGAAATAAGTTGCCAAAGGTAACCATTGACAACACCTTGTACCACCAAGCTTTACCAAGTGTTTTGCCACAGGATAACATGGATCCCCGTCTTTCTAGCTTCTGTATACTTCTTTTTTTACTTCTTACTGCCCACCTATTAACCTAATGACACATATTTTAGGGTTTTCTTTTTTCTGTTTTTATAGCAGCCCTCACTTCTAGTTATCAATATTTGTATGGGTAAGTATAGTTAGTTGAAGCTGAAGTAAGAAACAAATTCTGAAACCTCAGTGGCTTAATATAACAAAGATTCATTTTTCACAAGCGTATACTCTGTTGCTCATAGGCGACTCTCTTGGTTAACAGGTATCTGTGAAGAACATTTTTTCTTTTAATCTCATGGTGAGGTTTCCAGTTGACTGCAGGAAGAAAGATCTGCAGAGTACCACCATTACCCAAAATTCATCACATGATCATGTAAACTGAAAGGCAGCCAGGAGTTGTGAGGAACCATGTGGATATTTGGTGAGTGTTAAACGTCTCTGTCATGACATATGATGTATATTAATTATAAGTATTGAGTACTGTATTGAAAAATCTAATCCATTTTGTACAGGTTATTACTGCCCCTCCCAAAAGGAAAAAAAATAGAAGTTACTTTTATAAGTCTATCAAGGAAGAAGAAAAGACTAAAAGAATTTATTCCAAACCAATAAAAATAATGCAATACCTTATGTTTAGAGAAATATATTCTGGTTTTATTTGCATGTCAAATACATGACCATAATTGACAGCTGTATAGGACATGTATTTAGATACCTTTACCTTATAAAGTTTTACTATCCTTGATAGTATAAATATTTATATTTGCAAATATTAACAAGATTAGTGTTTTAAATTATGATATAATTTTAATCCTAAGTTTCTCATGGAAATACTTGCAAATTATGAAAATAGAAAACTGATGAAAAGAAAATAACAATCATAATCATGCTTCCCAGTAACAACTATTGTTAGCATTTACATTTTTTTCTTTAAGTTTTCACATTCATAGTTTATACTATAGCTACAATATTCTAATATTACTTGATATCTTTTCATTTTGCTAAATATTTAGTATGGCATTTTCCCATACTAGTCAAAATCATTTGGACATTCAGGTTTCTTTCTAATTTTCTAAATTACAAGTTGAAAGAAATGAGTCTCTTTGCACATAAATCTTTGGACTTGTGAATGTTTCATTAGTGTAGATTCCAAGGAGTACAATTACTTGATCATAAGGTATACATATTCAGACACTAATGAATATTGGAATATTTAGTTCCAGAAATATACTAATTTGCACTCCCACCATTGGTATACAAATATGTCCATCTTACCAAACTTTTGTCAGCACTGATGATGTACACACAACACACACACACACACACCATATATATATATATATATAAAATATATTTGCTAATTTGAGGGAAGTAAAAATAATATCATCTTGGTTTACTCTATGTATGTTATTTTTTGCAGTAGCTTTTTAATTGAAGAGTAATTTTCATAAAATAAATACTTTAAGGTTCCATTTGCTAAGTTTTGACAAATGGGTACAGCAGAGAAACCACCACTCCAATGGAGAGATAGAATATTTTGATTATTTCAGAAAGTTCCTTTGTGCCCATTTCAAGTCAATCCTCCCCCATAAGCAGGCATTATTCTGATGTTACAGTTTTTAACATCAACTATATCAAAGTTAATATCAAAATGCAGCCATTTTAAGTGCATCGGTCAATGAGCTTTAACAAATACATATGTGTGCGTAACAACATCCCAATAAAGAAAAGGAACATTTCTATTACCCCAGAAATGCTTTCCTTTTCTAGTCAGTTCCCTTTACCTCTGGCCTTGGACAATCACTGATCTGCTTTCAGTAGATTAATTTTGCCTATTTTAGAATTTCTTTTCTATAGGAGAAATACCTAGGGATGGAATTGATGCGTCATAGAGTCCGTATATACTTAACTTGAACTTTACTGCCAAACTGATTTCTAAAGTGCACATTCATTCTGCTGAACATGTATAAGACTTTTATTTGCCGCATTTCCTTGCCAACATGTTCAACTGTCAATTTTTTAAAAAAAATTTACTCTCTCCGGTGGGTGTGTAGGGGTATCATTTTTTTTGAATTTAGTCTTTCCGGTGGGTGTGTAGTGGTATCATTTTTATCATTTTTTAATTTGTATGTCTCTGATAATTAATGATATTGTGTAACTTTCCATGTGCTTATAAACCATTTGTATATATGACTTCGTGAAGTGTCTGTTTAGATATTTTGCCCATTTAAAAAATTTTTATTTTTTAAAATCTTATTGGAGTATAGTTGATTCACAAGGTTGTGTTAGTTTCAGGTGTACAGCACAGTGATTCAGTTATACATATACATATATTCATTCTTTTTCAGATTCTTGTCTTTTCTCATACAGGTTATCCCAGATTATTGAGTAGAGTTCCCTGTGCTATACAATAGGCTCTTGTTGTTTATTTGTCTTATATATAGTAGTGTGTGTATGTTAATCTCAAGCTCCTGATTTATCCCTCCCTACCACGTTTCCCCTTTGGTAACTATAAGTTTGTTTTTGATATCTGTAAGACTGTTTCTGTTTTGTAAATAAATTCATTTGTACCGTTTAAAAAAATAATAGATTCCACATATGCGCCCATCTTTTTTTAAACTGGGTTGTTTGTCTTCTTATTATTGAGTCATAAGAGTTTTTGGTTCCCTGGACACTTCTCTATCAGATATTTGTACTTTGAATTTTTTTCCCAGTCAGTGGCTTTTCTTTTCCTTTTCATAATAATGTCTTTCAAAAAGAAGTTTCTTTATTACATTTTTTAAAAAAACTTTTCTTAAACTAGTTGGTGATTTTTGTGACCTATTTAAGAAGTCTTCTTTTATCCCAAGTTAACAAAGATTTTCTCCTTGTTACCCTCCAGTAATTTTGTAGATTTAGTTTTTATGTTTAGGTCTATGGTGCATTTTGCATGAATTTTTGTGTATGGTCTGAGTTAAGAATCAAGGCTCATTTTTTAACCAAGTTCGGAAAAGAATCTGATAAAGAATAGATATATGTATATATATAACTGAATCACTTTGCTGTACATCTGAAACTAACACAACATTGTAAATAAATCAACTATACTCCAATATAAAATTTAAACATTTTTTAAAAAAGAAAGAAATACCTACCAGGTGAGAGAAGATAGAGACTGGAGGCCCAGAGGAGCTCCAGGCCTCCAAAGATCTTGCTCTATGTGCTTAGAAAATGATAGAGCACCATATGTTATATTTTCAAAGGTAGCTATTTCCTATGAAATAGTCCCACTAGGACACTGTTAGAACAGTTTGAAGTTAAATCTTTCGGAGACTACAGTCATAGGGGTTATAAAATCATGAGGGGGACTTTCAAAGGCAACTGTTTTCAAATCTTGCTTAAAGAAGTTAAGAAGAAGCAACTCTTCGCAAGTTGAGGGTTGAGGAAGTCCAAACGTAAGGAACCTGGGTGTCTGGGGGGAGGGGACACACACGTGGGAATTAAGGTAAAGCACCGAAGAATATCTGACTCAGTAACTCTCTTCATTGTTTTTCCCTCTGAAGTGTCTAAGGTCCAGCCTCTCCTTCTAGAGGTGAGTGAATGGAGCAGGAAGGAGGCCCACCCAATTAGAGGTGTCTGGGATTTCTGCACACGCTACCTTTGGGGCTGGTTTTAGAATCTCTGTCAAGAGCAGATCAATACAAGATGGCCAAGGTTGTGGTAGAGAGCAGGGCCATGCTTACGTTGCAGCTCCTAGAACACTGACATTTGACTAGTGGAAACTGGGCACTCAGCTAAAACTTGCTGAATGAAAATACGAGGGAAATGAAGAGGGAGAGAGAGAGAGAGGTCTGAAAACCATTTGACTCACGGACTTGATTTTACAGAATAATGGCTTTGAGGAATCAAAGAAGTGGGCAGGGATTTTAAAATACTTTATTTTCCATTCTAGGTTATTACAAGATATTGAATATAATTCCCTGTACTATACAGTAAATCCTAATCTGAATATATATATATGTATAACTGAATCACTTTGCTGTACACCTGAAACTAACACAATATTGTAAATCAACTATACTTTAATAAAAAATACTTTATTTTATGTTCTAAACTTAAAAAATAAAAGGCTCATTTTTTTCCCCAAAGGGATATCCAGCTGTTTCTATATTATTAGTTAAAAAGACTTTACTTTCTCCATTGAAATGCTTTGGTATCTTTATTGAAATTCAGTTAACCCTATATAAATGGATCAATTTCTGTTGTCTCTATTTTGTTGCTTTGGTTTATATGTCTGTCTTTGCATCAGTACCATATGGAATTGACTCAGTAATCTCTTTGGAGGGGTCATGGGTAATGGTCTAAATTCATATGATAGCTTCCATTTAAAAGCCTCAGAATAGCGGCTTCCCTGGTGGTGCAGTGGTTGAGAATCTGCCTGCTAATGCAGAGGACACGGGTTCGAGGTCTGGTCTGGGAGGATCCCGTATGCCGCGGAGCAACTAGGCCCATGAGCCACAACTACTGAGCCTGCGCGTCTGGAACGTGTGCTCCGCAACAAGAGAGGCCGTGATAGTGAGAGGCCCGCGCACCGCGGTGAAGAGTGGCCCCTGCTTGCCACAACTAGAGAAAGCCCTCGCACAGAAACGAAGACCCAACACAGCAAAAATAAATAAATTAATTAATAAAACAAAGGACTAGTCTTTGCCAAAGAATGATTGAAGTTTAAAAATAAATAAAAAATTAAAGCCTCTGAATAACTAAAATCTAAAAGCCCTTGAATAACTAATGTGAAGGAACTCCCCCAAACATAAAGAACTACATTTTGGAAAAAACACAACTTGGGTTAGGGTTCCCAAAATTTATATTTAGGATACTTCCTGTGTTGTCTCTTTTTTTGCCATCTAGTGAGAAATTACTGTGGTTCAATTTTATTAAAGACCTGTATTTAAAGCTGGAAGGAATATCAAATACAAGTGGTCCAGCATTTCTCAAACTGGGTTTTACATAGCCTAAGCAACATTTATTTCCCAATAATCAGGATTCCTTTGTGGGTATATATATATATATATATATATATGTGTGTGTATGTAACTTTATTACCACCTGTAGTATTAGATATTTCATATTGTACATAATCTTTTTCAGAACAAAAAATTTAAAGAAAATAAATGTTAAACAGTATTTTATCACTTACTGAAATGGGAAATTTTTTCTAATATGTATTTTTATAATAGATTATTAAAATAAAATGATTTTTTTTTTTTTTTTTTGGCTGTGCTGTGAGATTTCTGGGATCTTAGTTCCCTGACCAGGGATGGAACCTGGGCCTTCAGCAGTGAAAGCACAGAGTCCTAACCACTGGACTGCCAGGGAGATTCTCAAAACTAAAATAATTTTGGTACAGTCTAAAATCATCTCACAAACAGCTCATAGTATCATAATCTGAGAAGTACTAGAGGCCTGTAAAACTACTGTAGGTCCTTTAGGGAGATGTCCACAAAAAAATGAGCAATATATTCTGTAGTCAATAATTTTCATTTTCAGGTGACAAAGATTTCGAGTATTTATAATATGGTTTATGGGTCTTAAAGATTCAAGGTTAGGGCTCA
Organism: Phocoena phocoena; assembly: GCF_963924675.1. Lineage (NCBI taxonomy): Eukaryota > Metazoa > Chordata > Mammalia > Artiodactyla > Phocoenidae > Phocoena > Phocoena phocoena. Next base: position 9,075,068 of record NC_089222.1, on the reverse strand, counting down.
AGTCTCCTTATGCCAAGTCCATTGTTTTGTCAATTATACCACTGTGTTAAGAGTATCCTTCACGTCCCTGGTGGTGCAGTGGTTAAGAATCCGCCTGCCAATGCAGGGGACACAGGTTGGATCCCTTGTCCAGGAAGATTCCACATGCCTTGGAGAAACTAAGCCCGTGCACCACAACTACTGAGCCTGCGCTCTAGAGCCCATGAGCCACAGCTACTGAGCACATGTGCCACAACTACTAAAGCCCAGGTGCCCTAGAGCCTGTGCTCCACAACAAGAGAAGCCACTGCAATCAGAAGCCCATGCACTGCAACGAAGAGTAGCCCCTGCTCGCCGCAACTAGAGAAAGCCTGCATGCAGCAACGAAGACCCAACACAGCCAAAAATGAATAAATAAATAAATATATATATATTTTAAAAAAAAAGAGTATCCTTTTTCCCTTGCTTACTTTCTGAAACATGTATTCAAATTGTTATTAAAACAGTTTTTATGAGAGTGGAACCATTATCCACATTAATATAATTATGCAGAAAGAGGTCAGTGGATAAGTTAAGCTATGCTGTTGAATTTTGTGAATTTAAAATCCACAAAAGCCCTCAAATGTTTGGTTTGTTTAAATTATGTCTCAGGAAGCAATAAAATAAAACTTGAAATTTTATTAAATGGGAAAGAAACTTTTCAACTTCATTATTAACCTTGACTGTTTATAATAGAATTTCTGATTTTTCCTGAATGTAATCCATATGATCCAGTACAATTTATCCTTTGAATATAATTACATACTATACATTATTTTTTAAAAGAAAGTAAACCTTTCAAAGGATCTAATCCTTAGAAAAAAAGATAGGGGATAAAAATGATTTTAGTTCTTCCACGTGGGCTTAAATAAGCATTTAAAAGCAATTAAAATTGTTAGATGTTCCTGTTTTGTTGCCTTTGGCAGAGAAGAATGAGTAAGCTTACACAATGCTATCTAGGGAAGTATTTGTTGAAACTTGAACTTGATATAAAGGAGCTGCAGCGTGGGCTTCTTGGTCGATAAAAATACTCTTCATTTCCAAAATTCAAATAGGTCTACACTTCTGGACCGCACTTCAGAAATAGCACATGGAGCCAAGCACCTGCTGCCTGATCGGGCGTGCTTGACTTCATTCATTCACACATTCACTCATTCACTCTTCATTGGGGCAATCACAGCCTCTACGGTACCTGAATCGCTTTGTGCATCATTTCTATTATGAAGCATTTTGTGCACTAAGCCCAGCTGTAATATTGATCCTTCCGTATTTTTAACAAGAAGAATACGCCATTGAAGCTTTACCCCGTTCAAATGTATCTTAGCATTCCCAGTGATTTTTATACTTCTCACCTCCCCAAAAAGATTGTGACTGCCACGTGAAATGATCAGCGAAAAGAAGAAAATGAAAAGTTAACTACAAATTATATTCTTAAAAACACTGATAATTTTTGTTTTTGGAAAACAATCTCTCCATAATGTTTGCCTTACAATGTGGAAGGGTTGAAGTTTTTATCCAGTAAAAAAAAAAGAAAAGAAAGAAAAAGAAAAAATCACAGTGTAAAGATTTAAAATCCTAATGACTTCGTTATTTCAGACACTTAATTTTTTTGTTTTTCATTTTTTTCTTTTTAATTAAAATTTAAATATGATAGTTTCTCTTCAAAGTGATAAAGAGGGATTTGTGTGTGTGTCTCTCTTAGAATAATTAGGAAGGTATATAGGATAAGGTAATTGTGTAATAAAATGATCAATTAATGTGCATGTAAAATTTATTGAGCTTTTAATTATTGTTCTTATTAAAACTCATGTGCATTACAGATTTTATTGAACTTTCCATCTATTTTCTCTTATATCAGCAATTTAAAATGAAATTATTCCTCAAAGTAGCCTGGAATGGGTTTTTAAAAAAATATTTGTTAGGGGCTTCTCTAGTGGCACAGTGGTTGAGGGTCCGCCTGCCGATGCAGGGGACGCGGGTTCGTGCCCCGGTCCGGGAGGATCCCGCATGCCGTGGAGCGGCTGGGCCCCTGGGCCATGGCCGCTGGGCCTGCGTGTCCGGAGCCTGTGCTCCGTGATGGGAGAGGCCACGGCAGTGAGAGGCCCGTGTACCGCAAAAAAATAATAATAAATAAATATTTGTTAGAACTTAAAATATTCTCAAAGTGCTATACCTTCTCAATTCCTGTTATACCTACTATGGCATATCTGGGTCTTCATATTCCCTTAGGCAGAGTCTGCATGTCCTCTGCCTCTGTAAACAGTCTCGATAACTATTTGTCATCCTTAATATATATTCTACATTTATTAGGCAACGGATATGCATTGTGCTCAGTACTTTGCTAACCAGTAAGGAACCCAAAGAATAAAACTGACAGAAAGTCAAGGGTGAACCTCAAGTTATACAATAATTACAGACAGTTTTATAAACTGACATTGTGAGCGTTTTGCAACTCAGTAGTTTTGTTACATGCTCTTCTTCGACTTTTCTTCTCGAGTTCTGCGAACTTCAAGGCAGCCTGGATGCATATTCCTGTGAGGAGAGCCAAAAGTAGCAGCCATAACTTTGAAAAATTTTTAAATCCCTTTATTAAAAATGAGATAGATAGTTGCACTTTAATGTGAAAATAGTTTCTGGAATATGTGCCTTTAGAAATTACTTTACCACATACCATGAATCATCAGAGGCACATATACTCCAGCTTGAGAAGCTTTAAAGGTGATCTACAAAAGATGAACTGCCATGAATATTTTATCAGAAGAGTTAGAACTCAAAAGAAAAGGAGGAATTTAATCTTCCATAGCCACATTAGGGATGGAGCATCAAGGGTACCACCTTAATAGTCTGAAAAAAATATTGATCCAGGAAAGAGCAGAGGTACAAAGGAAAAGTCACAAGGGCACTCTGCTGGGACCATTTAGATTTGTGTCCTCTCCTGAGTTGACTGACCTTGGAAAAGTTGCAGCCTTTCTTAGTGTACCACTCTCCATCTGCTAGAGCAATTGCACAATCTCTTCTGTCTTTTCTAGTTTTTCCATCCTATGATTCAAAAATGCACTGAATTTCTTGCCATTTTACTGCACTCCACTTTGAATTAATGAACACAGTAGAGTGGCAACGATCCCTAAGTGCCAAGCTCGCCACCAGAAATAGCTTCAGTAATGTAATTTTAAAATATGTTTTGACTGCCTGCAATTTTGAAGCTGCTACAAAGGGAAGAAACTAGCCTTTAATGAGCTACTACAATGTGCCAGTCATTGCATATTCCACAATAAGAAAGAAATGACTCAACCTATTTCTTTACAATCTATTTAGGAACAAAGTTTATAAAATGGAATTACAGAAGAAACATTTCAAAACTGGGCAACAGCAAAGGAAAAACTGAATCTTGAAATTTAAAGTGATGGCCAATGTGAGAAAGAATTAATGTTAGAAATCTTTTGGAGAAGGAGAATTTTTCAGCTGAATCTGGGGGAAGATGATAGCTAAGTATTAAAAAGAAGGAAGGGAAAGTAGATGTTGGGAAAGTAAAAAAAATGTACTTGAAATGAATTTGCAGTATAAGGATTTTTAGTGAAGTAGTAGAATGAAGAACTTTGCAACTATGGAGGCCATAGTTTAGTTCCTTAAATGAATCCACATGGAGGAAATAACACTCTCCAGTCAGAGGACATAAATCTATATCGAAAACCTACAAAAAGCATAAATTCAATCCAGGGACCACAAAAGATACAAAGCTTCTAAAATACAATGCTGGCCCCTAAGATGTCTCTGATTTATTAGAAGACTCAAAGCATCCAGACCTTGAAGGGTAATAAAACTAAATTTTATAGAAACAAATCAAGACATCAAAAGAAGACCTGTCTTGATATTTCATGAGACATTACCAAATAAAGAATTTAAATAATGCGACTACAACTCAGAAAAGAGAGATCACTGAGCCAGCACCATGAGATTAAAAAAGAAATGAACGGCATGATGTCTGACCACCAGGAACTGAAAATTTTTAAACATCTATTTCACCAACACTTAGAACTGCTCCACCTCTCCCTTGCCCCTTGTTACCCTTTCGTTTCTGTTTTCTGTTAGCTGAGTGATGACGGCATTGCCATTTACATCAGCACTGAGCATCTATTCTCATCTTCTCCTAAAACATTGGGTTTAAAAACATACAAAGGAGCAGCAGGAGACTTGAAAAAGACCGACATTATACATATATATATATATATATTTTTTTTTTTTTTTCTTGTATGACAGTCTAAAAACAGAAACGCGGAAAGAATCTAGGGAAGAGAAGGATGGTGTAAAAGTCACTCTTTTCATCTTTAATGCATTAGGCAAGACTCAGAATTGTCTTTATCTGTATGTGAGCAAAGGGATACAGTTTTTCATTCAGGTTCTCAGGGGCAGCAAGTATCGTTGCTGGGCTTCAATTTTCAAGTGGAGAGAGATGGTGCTTAAACTTATTTTGAAATTGTGTACCTGAACATGGATCATATTATTAAAACAGTAAGGAAGCTTGGAGAACTGAAGCTACTCTTCCTTCTTTCTCTCTCTATGTGAATCCCAGAGATAGGAAGTGGTGTGTTCAAAGTCACAAACTGGAGTGAAAATAATCTTGGAGTGAAACCTGAGTTTTCAGTGCTCAGTATTTTGCTATTTCAATAAAACCAAGTTACAGGGTTTTTATTTTTGTTTTTTTTGTGTGTGTGTTTTGTTTGTGGTACACGGGCCTCTCACTGTTGTGGCCTCTCCAGTTGCGGAGCACAGGCTCCGGACGCACAGGCTCAGTGGCCATGGTTCACAGGCCCAGCCACTCCACGGCATGTGGGATCTTCCCGGACCGGGGCACGAACCCACGTCCCCTGCATCGGCAGTCAGACTCTCAACCACTGCACCACCAGGGAAGCCCCAAGTTACAGTTTTTTTCTTGGAATTTAATTCCAAGAAAGATTCTGATCTTACCCAAATGACTGATGCTTACAATCACCGGGCCGTGGTTTGGCCTTGACTTAAGTCAGAGCTTAATTTAATGCTCAGATGAGTATACCACATTCCCTGTCCAAAAAATTGTCCCTTCCTTTATATAACTTCTGATTTTTCCTGTATTTTTTAGTGTATTTTGGACTTTATTATAAATTAATACATATTCATAGTGGAAAATCTGGAAAACATGTCAGACTCTAACAAAAACAAAAAAAATTTTATCTCACCACTCTTATTACTTTATTTGAACAATCTTTCTATGTATGTTTTAACTATAAACTGCCTTGAAATAGTTTAAGAAGTAGGAAGAGATTACTTTATGAATAAGTTTCTTTTATTAAACAGGAATAGCATCACCTCACACTTCATGAATACCCACCCATCTGTTAATATGGTTAGTTTCTTTAATTTAACAGGCATCCAACAAATGGAACTCTCTTTTTAAAAATATGCATGTCATAGCAAGATGGAGACCCTAATGCAGTACAGGGCCATGGGAGCTGCCTTGAATTCATAGTGCATGGTCATAGATTTAAGAAATATTTCATAGTTTGAAATTTTTGTGACATAAGGAATGTACATTATTATAAAGTACCTGTTCAATAATTTTTATATAATTTTTATTATAAAGTACCTGTTCAGAGAAGTTTGGGTCACCTACCAACTCTTCCCCTCATTTTTTGCATGTAAATTATCAATCCAGCAATATTGGGGAAAGCACTCAGAATATTCTGTTAATGTCAAATTTGTGTGATTTTCAAATCAATAAATCAAATGTGAACACCCACATCCGAATCCACACACCTACATGCAAGATATCAATCAACTAGGGAGAGGACAAGAGATTGGAGAGCAAAAGGAATTGTTATAAGAGCCATGAATTTAGTGTTGACACTTGCCGCAGAGAAGGACCTGCTATAGAATAATTTCATTCATCCATTCATTTATTCTTCATTCATTGAACATTTAAAAATACATCATCTGTGCCAAATAACTTTAAATAAAAGATTGTACAAGATAATCTCCTTAAGATAAACTTTAAAAAGCTCAGTGTGTGGTGTAAAAGATAGGTAAAGGAACAGATATCGATCCAGGTAATAGTGAAGTGATTGAAATAATAATAACTAACATGTATCCCTTCAACGAATATTTCTGTGTCTACGATGTGCCAGAGCCCACATAAGTCACTAGGAATACAATGGTGAACAGACAGTCGATACTATCCTAATCACTTTTTATGTTGTCTCCTTTATCCCTCATAATTGCCCTGTGAAATGTATGTTATTATCACTCCCATGAGACTCAGAAAAGATAAATAAGTTACGCAGAACCACACAGGTCAAACTAGGTCAGATCATATTCAACAACTGATGTACAACTATTATGAGAGCGAATGGCTCCCTTTTAAGGGGCATCCAAATTCAGCTGGAGTAGAAAGTGGGTATGTGTGTGGTGGTCTTGCCCAGGATGTCCGGGAAGTGCTTTCCAGGAGGTGAGGGTAGTATGATTGAAGTCATAGTCTCTCGAAGGGCACACTACATTTTGGAAACTTCTAGGAATTTTGGATTCCTTGAACATAAAATTTGAAGATGATAAGAAATATGTTTTGAGAGATGTGCTGAGCTCAAACATAGACCTCTGACTTTATCCCACAGGCAGCATGAGAAGTGACAAGATCACATTTACCCTTTAGTAAGGTCATGCCAGCCTGGAGTGTGGAGAAAGTATTCAGGAAGAAAAAACTTTAGGTCAGGAAAGCATTGCAGGGGCTCCCACAAGGGATGGCCAAAGCCTAAACTAGGGCATCAATTGGATGGAGAAATTAGGGACTCCTCAGAATATAGTTAGGAGACAAAGTAAGGGCTTAAAGATTTGATGGACATTGGGAATAAAATATAAGAAGGATGACTTCTTGGAGTGTCATATAGATAACTTGATGGTAAGGATAAGAGTTTATGTGGGAGGAATATTCAAGGGGTGATACAAATCCCACAGTTGGATATTGTTAGCCAGAAGATCAGAGGAAAGATCTGGGCCTCGGATGAAGAACACTTTTCATTTCCCGGCTGAAAGATAGAGAGCAGATATATGACCTTCCAGGTGACTTTTTTGTTCAACAGTAATGATGGAGGCCTCCATTTCTGGATGTTGGTGGTCTGCCAGCCTGGGGTACCCAAGTCACTGCATAGAGAGAGCCCTCTATTGTTCTCCAAGCAACAATTACATTTTGGTGGTTACATTCCTTAAATCTGAGATGGGGTCTTAGTGTTCCCACAGCAACATCTAACCTATACTAACTATCAAGTGAGCAGCATAAGAGACATAGCACCAGATCACAGAGCTAATAAGGACTCTCTTCACTTTCCCCTGTGTTGGTGAGATGGGACAAATGAGGCTCTTGGGAATCTGCTGCCTACCTCACAGCTCCAGGTACATTGCAGTGGCCTAAATCCCTAATGTTTTTGGTAGTTATGTGGTCACAGCCCTTTTTCTCACACTCATGGGAGACACCTTTAATTGATCTTCAACTCTCTCTCCCTGAATCTGGGAATGATCTAAAAATGACTTTCAATACAGGAAGCCAAGGAGCTGTTATCAAGTTTTCAGAATTGATACGTGATCTGAAACCTGTTAGTCTTCCATAGTATGGACCTTTGTTTTGGTCATTCCACGTTTATGGCAGACATATGCCACACCCACAGGGCAAGGGTTATGATAGAGGCATAGGTGACTTACTATAGGAACATAGAGAAAGGAGTACTTAAACTGGATGAGGAAACTCAAAGAAAGGTTTCAGTCGAAGTGACATTGAAGGTGCTCCTTGGATTATGAGTTCAACTGGTGAGGAAAGTTATAAGTATAAGGTGGTCCTCTGAGATAGAGGGATGGGCCCTCTATGTTAAAAGCGATGGAGGCCTGAAAGAGAGTAGCACATTCTGGGAATTGAATGTAATTCAGCATGCATCAAGGGCAGGATGTAGATGAGACTGGAGGGCTATGTAGAGGCCAGTTCTTGAATGGTCCCCACATGATAGGTGATGAAATTTTGTTTTGTCTTCTAAAATACAGGGATTTTAAGGAGGGGACTATGTGATGAATTTATATTGTAGAAAAACCATTATGTTAATTGCAGAACAAAGGACCAAACGAAGAATAGTTTTGATGCAGGATGACCAACTAAGGGAAATCTTCCTAGTGAAAAAACAATGCGTACATCAACTAAGAGGGTGACAGCAGAAAATGTAGAAAAGATTCCACAGATGCTATGGAGCTCGAAGGGACAGAAATGAGCAATAGATTACTTGAGTGTAAGGAGAGGATAATTTAGATTGGCTTTCAGATTGCAGTTCGGGCTAATGGTGAATCACAGAGGAAAAATGGAGAGAAAAGGGAAAAGTAGGTGCTGGAATGAGGCAACAGAGATAGATGAAGTTTTTTCTTTTTTTCTTATTTAAGATTCATTGCCAGCAGTAGAACCTAGCAAATGGGCTCATGGGTCTCTCTTCTCAGGAAATCTCCCTGATGTGTCCAGGTAAGTTCAGATCCTCTGAGAAGCAGACACTAAGACAGGGTTAGACATGCAAGAGACTTATTGAGGAAAAAGCTTGTTAAGGATGATGTGGGGTGGGATCAGGTGTAGGCAGGGAGAGTCTTCAGACCGTGACACAGGGCTGACACCCGTGAAAGGAGCAGGAAGGCACAGGGATGGGTAGGAAGGAGGACACACAACTGAGTGTCCACCAAGCTATGAGGGATCCCTGAGCAAAGATTACGTGTTAGGAGAGTCCCATGTTGGGCACCATTGGCCAGGCTTTAATACCTGTATGGTGTTGGTCATTGGTGGGAAGCAGCCCTGAGCGAGCACAGCTCAGAATGGAGAGCGTGTCACCAGCAACCCTCCTTCCAGCAGATGCTCTAAAGAGGAGACCCTAGTGGCACACTTCATGGCCACGAAATATCTGTTCTCGAATATTCTAGAGCTCCTTTTCTTCAAAGACCATGTTCTGTGTTTTCTTAGAGTTTGTATTTGTCTATTTGGCATCCATTCATCACAAGGTCAGTAATATGAACCATATTTTCTTACTTTCTGTATTCCTGATGCTCTGACACTTGGGGGCCTTACAGACCCTGGGGGAGACTGCCCTTCCCAGGGCTAGCTAATTCCTAAAGATAATGACAACTTACCTATGAGTATGCCTTTCATATAAAAACCAACCCATCCCAAGTTTATGCCCTTAACCACCTCCTTATCTAAATCTCACACACTAAGCCAACATTTCCCCTGTTCTAAATCATCCCGGGGCCAGGTACCAGGTAACTAAAACCAAAGCTAAAGCCCCCCCAGAATTATTCAAACTAGCCAGTCCTAAACTGTTCCCTCTGCCCTGCCTTGCCTTCCCCACAGAAACCCCAGTAAAGGCTGTGGTACCCCAATAAAGAGTGAAGCCCTCTCTTCACTTCTGACGAAACCTGGTGTTCCTGCCGGGAACTGTCAGTAACCTTAAACTTTCTTTTCAAATGCATTGATCTCTCCCTGTAGTCTCTCAGTCACCTTTCAAAATTAAATTAAGATCCAGGCAGGAAACAAATTGTATTTTACCACCCCTTTAAAATTAGAAAGCCACGTGACTTATTTTGGCCATAAATTGCCAGGGGAAGTTTTAAAACACGGCATCGTCTGTCAGATTATCTTTTTCCCATCAAGGAAGACATATTTTGAGCAAAGCTTCCATCAGTCTGGACTCTGATAATAAGCAGAGACGCGTGGTAACTCAGATGTGTAGAAGGAGCAAGAAGTAGCAGTGATGTCATAAGACACTGAGATTTTATATTTTCATTGATATATAATCTAGGTTATCCTGACTGTGATTATAGCTTTGGAGATTTTTTCAGAGTATTCCAGTTTCTACACACATTGAGAGTATTTGAGAAATAGAAGGCAGTGACCATACTACCAGAATCCAGGTTGGCTGGATAATAGAGAAGGCAATTCAAAAGCCCTGATTTTCCTTCTAAGCTTCTAGAACCATTTATATTTAGAAGGAAAAGCTCAGAAGCCAAGGGTTGTGACAGGTTATTATGCATGAACATACTCTTAGTTAATAAGACCACACATTATAACAGTCAGTCAACAATATTTATTGTGTACAAAGAACTGAATTAAGTGTGTTAGAATATCAAAAAAAGGAGAAATAGATGATTATAATAATCCCTTATAACATATGCTGCTCGTTACACGTTTCAAAGATTTTGCACAAATATTTTCTTCTACTGGAAGTAGGTAGGGAAAGTATCATCCCTGTTTTACAGGTGAGGAAATGGGAAGTCACAAAGATTAAATGATTTGCCCAAGGTCACATCAAAGTTACAAAGGGGATAAGTGGTAGAGACAAATCTAGGACACTTGGAGTAGATGTTCTTCTATATCAGGCTATTAATTAAAATAGTTACTTCTCTGGAGGGCTAAAATTCTTGTTGCCAGAAAAAGGTTTATGAATATTTTCAAAGCCTATAGTCAAACACATGAACATACAAGAAGCATTCGTTTGTGCCATGGTATTCGTGAATGCTATAGGTAGAAAATGGATGTGAAGACCTAAAACCATCAAACAGGTATAGGGATTTCTAAAGCCCCTTTCAGTCTCATCCAGACTGAAAAAACAGCATGCAGTGTAGGGGAGGCGTTGGTTCAAAACCTCAGGAGCTCCTGGGGTGAAATCTGAAACTGGCCCCATATACAGAGTACAGGGAGAGACCAAAGAAAGAGGCAGACCTCTCCAGATGGGTAGATGGCAGGTGTAATAGGCAAGAGAAGTTACATATGAGGCTTGTCTTGAGCAGCTGCAAAACAATAGAACTTCATACCTCCCACCAGAACCTTGAACATTTATACAGAAGCCTTAATGATGTTCAGTCCCAATGGTTTCAACACTACATTGTTCTGTCAAGGCTGGGTCCCTGGAAACAGCTCCGGCTGTGTGTGTGGAGAGGGACTGGGATTGCCCAGGTCCAGCTTGCAAGTAAACCAGGGGTCAAGCCCTCTCCATGACCTCCCCCAACAGGGAAGAATCAACATTAAAGGAAACAATAACAATTGCCATTTATACCTGGCTTTAGTTCTCAAGTGATTTTCATGTATGTTTTTCACTTGTGTCTTACATTTTCGCTGTAAAGATTTGTCAAGTTGAGACCAGATATTGTACCCATAAGTCCTAAACTCTTATGGAAATACATAGAATAGGTGAAAACAGATTCTTAAATCAAATTTTGGGATACTATTATAAGGCAACCTCCTTTGAAACTTGAAATTAACAAATTGATGTGGAGATTTTAACATGTGGACTTATGTTCCCTTCTAATGAATCTGGGCTCTGTGTCTGTTTTGTTCTATCAGTTTCTAGACCAGGCGTTAAGAAACTGGTAGCTCCTAATTCCTATCTCTTGCGATACTCACTCTTGAAACCCAGGCACCCTGCCCAAAGGAAGCCTGGAGAGATTCATATGAAGAAGAACTGAAGCCCCAAAGCCCCAGCCCTGGTTGAATTCCCAGCTGACTGTCAGCACCAAGTTGCCACCTGTGTCAGTGAGCCATATTGCAAGTGACTCAGAAATGAGCTGTCCCAGTGAGCCCTGCCCAAACGGCAGATCTAGGAGCAAAACGAAATATTATTATTGTGGGTTTTAGGGTGGTTTGTTACATGGTAAATCAGTGACATTTGCCTAGGTTGGTTTTACCTAGAGAGGTCGTCTATAGTACATAATATTGAGTACCTTGGTTTGAGTTTAGGGATTTTGTGTCTTCTCTTACATTTCAGAGTCAAAGAATGATCTCCTCTTCTGTGAACACGAGTCTCTTCAAAGGGGCCTTGGGTTTAGTGGATTGTGTGGTTATCCTGTGTTCTCATAGTGTTGCCTTACTGGGGTCGTAGAGAAAGGTTATGTTTCTACAGGATGGAAGGGTATTCCATGAAATGAGCTGGGTTTCTTTTTGTCAATTACTGGGGACAGTGGGAACATTTCCTTTAAGGAAAGGAAATGAGATTTGGGACAGATAATGAGATTCCCACTTCTCATTGTGCCTCTTTCCTGAGCCTCTTTGATTTCAAGATGCTGAAGTATGTTTAAGGGGACTTGGTGTGCTTAACCTCTCATCAAGGGCATGTTTTAATGTCACAGTTTGGCCTCACCCACGTCACACACTTAGGAAGAGCTTTAGGTCCTTGATTGGGCCAGACCTTAGAGTTGGCTTGGACCCAACGACCTGAGTGCTAATGACTCTTCATTAAGAAAGATTTGTTCTTGGTGGGGAAAGCATGTAAGAGATCCACTTATTACATACCAATAGGATCCAAGAGGATCCCGGCCTTGAACATGCATTTAGGGCAGGAGTCTTGTCATGCCTGACACATAGTATGTGCTGGAGGAGAGACTATGACAGCTACTGTCTTTTGCCATAAAACCTAAGCTTTCTTTGGGGTTGCCATTCTTAAGCTCCTCTTGTCGCTCCTTTCTTGCAAGTGATTTCATGCATTTGGCAATATAGCTCAAGCCCACGACAAAACAGCTTTTACACACACACACACACACACACACACACACACACCCCTAAAGCGCAAATTTTATGAACCGGGGTCGTGGTTTACACTTCATATATTTCATATGAACTTCAAGCCACTTCAAAGGAGGCGTTTTTCTGGCTTTTAAACTGACAGCAGCAGTCTGCGTTTTCTAGAACCCGATGCAACGCCCAAACAGCAGGGACTCCCTCATCTTTCTCTCCCCCGCTCTGCTGGAGCGGGGACCCACGGAGCCACCCGCAGTTGGCTGGGCGCGCCGCTGGGGGGACACCACCCGCGTGTGCTCGGTTTCTGCCAAGCGCTGCCGACTCCGGACAGAAGGATGGGGGAGAGGTCAGGGGTGTCCGGGGGCCAGGCGCTGAGTGCCACGGGCGGGGAGACCCCACACCCCCTGCCTCTGTAGCACCGCGCCGCCCACTCAGGAATCCCCTCCCCTGCCGGGCGCGCCCCCGCCCAGCTGGCTGCGCGCTGCGGCCGGATCTTCTTGAATTTCAACACAAAGGGAATCCTCGGCCGCAGGAAGTGCATCACGAGGAAGGGGGACCGGGGGCGGGGAGAGAGAGATGCGTCCCTCCCCCTCGACACCCCCCGCCCTTCGGGAGCCCTGGACTGCCGTGACGACACCCTCAGGGTCCCCCAGAAGCCCCACCAGCCGGGAGAATCCAAACAAGGAGCCTCCTTCCCCGCAGTAGTGAGGGGCGGGCGCTCTCGCTTCCCGCCAGGCGCTCGAGCTTCCCGGCGGCGCGGACCCGGCTGCCCTGGCTGCGGCTCTCTCACCTGTTCGCTTCACCCCCTTCTCTCCTTCCGGGTGCACTGGCACCTGGGCCGACGTTTGTTTTTCCACCCCGGGCTCTCAACTTTCCTCCTACATCCTCTTCCCTTCCAGGTTTTCTGTAGATTCCCGGCTCCGGGGGTCCTGCACTCCCAGCGGCGCTGCTCCCCGGGCTTGGGCAAGGCTTTCCCGGGAGGGAGTTCCCGCGCCAGCAAGGGGGGCGGGACCGGGAGGGACCACTTTCGTTTTCCCAGATGCTGGCCGTGCCGGGGACTCGCCAGGCTTTCTACCTGGAGGTGCTGGTCGGGGAAGGAGATGAAGGGCAGGCGAGGCTCTTTTGTGCTGCAACTATATTTATGAAGCAGCTTTACGGGTTGTACTTGACATTGTATTTTTCAAACCAATAGCAACAGCAAACTTTTCTAGAAAGGTTTTGTTCACATTTCACCACAGAGTGGGAAACCATTCATTATCCCTATAAAAAGCTATTGTTTTGTTATATTCTTTTAGTTTAGAATGGCTTGGGGAGACTAATGGTAATTTGGGGAGAGGGGCTGAAACACCCCTTCCGGAGCCCAGGATGGGAAGGTGGGAAGACCCCGGCGCTTTGCATCAGTTTCCCAGTTGAAAGACCCGGGGGGCTGGGGAGGGGGCCTTGCAACTCACTCCAGGCTGCCTTGCTCGGGTCGCGGGCACTTCGCCGCGGCAGCTGCGCCGGAAGGGGGCCACCTCCCCCGGGGGCGCCTGGCTACCTCAGCTCTCGCGGACACCGCAGGGGGACGTCCCCGCTCCCAAGTTCTGGGCGGCCGGGTACCTGCCCGACCTGTCTCCTCCCCTTCTCCAATACCACACCCACGGGACTCTGGTCTCCCCGGGAGAGGGACAGAGCGGGAACAAAGGGGTCTTTGTTCAGCGGCTCCCGGGGGGTGGGAGTCGTGCTTGCTCGCGTTTCCCGGCGCCCCTGGGAGACGGGCAGGCTCCGCGATTCCGAGCCTCGCCCAGCCTCGAGCGCCGCCCTCCGCGACCCCAGAGCCTGAGGTCAGGTTGCGGCGCCCCGGGCCACCGCGGGTTCTTCCCGGGCGAGCGGGCTGCGCGGCGGCTCCTGGCGGGCTCTGCCGCCCGCGGAGGGACGGTGGGGGTTCTCGGAGCTGGCGGAGGTGGAGGTGGAGGGGGCGGGAGAGGGAGCCTGCGCCCGGCTGAGCCTGGAGGTGCGGGGCGGGCTCCGCGAGCACTCTCTGGGCTGCTCCTGCCGGAGCCGCGGCGGCTGGAACCATCCTTGGCTCCTTCCATCCTCCCCCTTCTCTCGAGCGGCCCCATCACTGCGCCGGGCCCCCCTCCCCTGCCGTCATCACGCTCCCCTTCTCCCTTCTTGGCACTTTCCTCTCGAACCATCCTTCTGGACAAACTTTGATGGAGAATTTCACACCACGCTGGAAAAATGCCGGTTATGAAAGGATTACTGGCGCCCCAGAACACCTTCCTCGACACCATCGCCACCCGTTTTGACGGAACACGTAAGTCTTGCACTTCGATGAGTTGCATGGGTTTTGTTTTTTTTTTTGAATGATTTTTCTCCTATAAATTACTTTCGTTCCCACCCTCCTTTTTGCACCAGTGGATTTTGTTTCCTTATGTTCCTGCCGAGGTGTCTTTTGTGCGGAGAATTTTTTTCCTCTCGTGGTTCGGTGTAGTATTAACACTTCGGTGTAGTTGGCCCCCTTGACTCTTAGGTTTGTAAAGTCTGGAAAAGAATCTGAAGAAAGACCGACACCCGTGTTCACTGTGGGACCCGTAATTCCTCGGTTTTTATTAATTTTATGAAGTGAAAATGAAAATTGTCCATATTGGTGAATTGCCGATCTGTCCTTCTAGAGTTTCAAGGCTCCGTAAATTATAGGGAGAGTTTAGAATGTTCTTCGTCTGTGGAGCCTCATTCTGTGAGGTCTTTTGGATAGGCATGATCCCATCTGAGTTTAAGAAATGCAACTAGAATCAAGATTGCCAAGTGTAAGCTTCCCGTAGAATTCTAAACGTTATGAGTTTGTCAGAATCCCGATTCCTGCTTCTCAGGTATTGAAAGGTAGCATACCTTTCAATCTGAAATTATCCTAACACTCGAGGAGAGACTGTTGGAGAAGGAGAAGCCGGGCGTTATAAAGGTTGATCTGATCATAAGAGGAAGTTTCAACATAATTTTTTTGAGGGTGAATATTATTGGACGCTTAGCTTGTTTAAGCTTCTGTTTAAAAGCAAAGATATGGTGTGTGGATTCTTGGAGACTGTTGGGAAACGTCTGCAAGTTGTTCTCTTTCAGGACCACGGCCAGGTCCCCGTTCATTCCCAGGCTTCTCAAACTCCCCTCTTCTTGACCGGTTGGTTTTCCCTGTAATGAGGAGTCTGTACTTTCACCCCCAGCAAAAGCTATCAATTGGTTTCACTATGAATATCCACACCTTCCTCCTAGCTTATGTTGCTTCTGCGTGCTATCTTTCCTTTTCTGCCTGTTACACAAGACTTGTAGAAACTCATTTGTTCTAAAGGCTAGTAGTGATTCAGGCATCATTGTTTTTTAGGATGATGGCATATTTCTTGGAGCTGATGTGAGAGAGCACATCTAACTCTATTTTCACTCCAGTCATCTGGATACACAGTCTTACTACAGTGGGAAGTAAATCCTGGACTTTCGCGCTTCAGGAGTAGTTGGAAAAGTTTATATGAGGGAGAAATGAACTATTTACTGGATTTTATTCAATTTTTATTTTCAACCTCTAGACTACTCAGGGTAGTTGGTGAGCCTTTCCTTCCCCTTTTATGATCTAGATGTGTCAGACAGTATGAGTGAAGTGCAATGCTATTATTTATCTGTCTTCCTTAGATAATAATAGAAAAATATAATAAAATTTCAAATCCCTGCCAGTGACATCATACCCACCACCCAACCACTACACAAAATCACCACTGCTATCTTCATGCATGACTGTGGTTACTACTATTTTTTACCTTAGGAACTGATCAGTTTCTAGTGGATGTTTGTTCTAGAAGTTGCAAATTTAAACCCAAAAGACTTTCAATATTGATCACAAGTGCATGTATTGAAAATGAGCTAACTGGTAAGTGGTAGTTGCTTATCTCATTGTTATTTAAAGTTGAGTGGAACGTAGTGTGTTCCCAGCATAGCCCTGGGAATTACTGCAGGGATATATTTAAGTACCAGTTGCTAATGAGAGGGGCTTTGGATCATCTGTGTGAGGAGACTTCTGCCTCTTTCACTATAACATTTGATAGACAGAAGGCATGTAGAGAAGGAATGGTGTACTAGTGAATAGCTCTTTTTCTATTTTAACTACACATTAATGTGAATAGAATAGAAAGTTAGAAGTTTTAAATCGTTGTTTGCGAAGACCATCATCACATAACCAGCATTTAGAATATTAGTAAAATTAAAACTGTTGGAGAGCATGCTTGGTCTGTTCTCCAAGGGTCTGTGGGATTCCTGGAGGGAACCACTTTGTATGAAATCAATCTGAAAATAAGTGAAGCAAATTTCAAAGTAATGAGTGACATAAAGATTTACTTTAGCAAAATTTTGTTGAGAACTTTTAAAGATACCCCTCATCCCAATAAACCCCACTCAAGGAAAGAGGACTGTATCCTCTTATTTGCTTTTCATTTGAATTGCAAGATGACTTGAATAATCTGAAACTTAAAAAAATACATGAAGCAAATTTAAGCCACAAATTTTGCTAACATCATGGCATATCAGTTTGCCTGCTAAATATTTAGTTTATCTTTTTCTATCTTGTATGTGTTGACACTTATTAAGTATAATTACTATCCCTGAAACTCTTTTCCTATGATCATCCTTCTTTCTCTTGATTTTTCTTATAGCAGTCATTTATTTTCTTGTGCAAGATAAAACCATTTGAAAGTTTTAAATTAGCAAAATTGCCACTTGCCCAAATAAAAATTATACTGGAGAGTGCTTAATGTTATTATACTCAAAATGTAATGTGCTTACTTGGTACATTTTCTGCCTTGTTAGGTATACTTTATAGTCATGTTAGTTTCTTATTTTGTTTTATTTTGGAAAATATCATTGAAAAACTAAGAGAGCAAACAATAACCCTAGAAAACCACCTTGCTAACTTAACCACCATGAAATATTATTATCTTTATTGATTTAATACTGTAATGGAAAATAATAAATCTTACAACATCATGTAAAATTTCTCCCAGGAAAAATTAAATATATGACAAGAAAAGCCTATAACATAATCTTACTGATTTATCAGTTGAGTTATTATCATCACAGGGCAACAAAAAATAAGTTAATAATATATTTTATCACCTAGTGACACTTTATTATTGAACGTAATAGGATATTTTTTCTTTTTAATATTTAAGAAGTGAGCTGTTGGTCAGGATTGAAAGTCAATAGTGGACCATTAATTGAAACATTTTTCTCATATTCAATATAATTTTTAAAAACTATTGGAAAATATAAATCTTTTCACATAAACTACCCTGACATATATTTACTCTTAAAATATGTTCTCCTGATTTACGTTTAACTGAATGTCAATGAGACTTAGAAAAACTAAGAAGCTTGCAAATATTGAATATGTGTACCCCATTTAGGGGAAAAAAGTAACTCCAATGAAATTCTTTGACTCATTGCATATAGCCATACTTCTCACTTGAAACACTTAAACATACACACACACACACACACACAATGTTAACATTATGACTTGCACATAGTTTATTTTTACATCGTTCATTTTTTTTTTTTTACACATTTAATGTACTTAAAAAAAATCTTTTCTGCGTAGGCTTTTGCTTTAAGTACATGAATATTAATCTGGACAAAGGGAAATGATAATAACAGAACACATAAGTACATATTTTAAAAAATAGTTTTTCAGTACAAATATTTGCCACAGGGTACCATTTGAGAAAAACACATTTCTTTGAGGATATAAAACTTTCAAAGGGAAGTGTCCGTTTTCCAACAAAATGGTGCATTAGCCTACATTTTCCAGTCACATCAAAATTTGGCCAGAACAATTCTTTCTCTTTGGGGTTAGTGAGACAAGATCTAACCCCTTAAGGAAGTTTGTAGCCCAGTAGACTCTATCAAGGAGATTCCATTCAAAGTATTCAGAAATAATGGTGGTTTAGACATTCATTTTGTATTTGCATATGTTTTATGTACTCCTGTTCAAAATGGTCCAAGGAAATTTGTTAAATTGAAACGCTTCCTTTCCAGAGGAAACTCAATGGAGTTTCTTTTCCCCTTTATACTTTCATCAAGGTACATAGATCTCTTAACTTCAGAAGCATAGAGAGAAGGGTAATGTACCCAATGCTGTAGCAAAGGGACACGATAAGGAAAGGGACAGTGGGAACTTCCTAAGTCTTTGCTGGGCTGTAGTTAGAAGAATATCATCAGAGGCATTTAGCCAATAAAAAAGATTGAGCTCCATTATGTATGGGTCTGTCTGTAAAAGGCTGTTACATGAAAACATTCAAAGAAATACCTAGCACTCCATAGATATCTCCCCACAAATGGGAGTTTGTAAAGACTCGTTGGTATTTTTTGCATGCCACGAGTAGTCTCTTATTCCCATTCTGTATGTTTAGAGAGACAGTTCCCACGTCAGTTTTCTATTTCCAGGTAGTGAATTACCACGCATTCAGTGGCTTATCATCTCACATTTTCCGTAGGCCAGACATCCAGGCAAAGACCAGCTGGGTCCTGTGCTCAGGGCTTCCGGAGACTACAAGGCTGAAACCAAGTTGTCAGCTGAGGCTCGAGGCCCCCTTCCGAGCTCTCGTGGTTGCTGGCAGAATTTAGTTCCTTGTGGTTTTTCTCAGCAACTGGAGGCTTCCTTCCGCCTCCTGACACATGGCCTCTTCCCCAGGCCCTCTTACAACAGAACAGCTTACTTCTTCACAATGACTCAGCCATAAAAAGGAATGAAATAATGCTGTTTGCAGCAACATGGGTGGACCGAGAGATTATCATACTAAGTGAAGTCAGTCAGACAGAGAAGGACAAATATAGTATGATATCACTTATATGTGGAATCTGCAAAAAGGGTACAAATGAACTTCTGTACAAAACAGAAATAGACTCGCAGATGTAGAAAACAAACTTATGGTGACTGGGGTAAAGGGGAGAGGAGGGATAAACTGAGAGATTGGGATTGACACACTACTATATATAAAATAGGTAAGCAATAAGGGCCTACTGTATACCACAGGGAATTCTACTCAATACCCTGTAATGGCCTGTATGGGAAAAGAATATTAAAAAAGAGTTATACATATACATATGTATATGTATAACTGACTCACTTTGCTGTACACCTAAAACTAACACAACATTGTAAATCAACTATACTCCAATAAAAATTGAAAAAAAGAATAAAAAAAGAACAGCAGGAATGCCTGTCGTTTAGAAGCTCACCTTGGTCAGGCCTACCCAGAATAATCTCCCTTTTGACTCAAAGTTGACTGATTATGGATCTTAATTACATCTGTAAAATCCCTTCTAAAATCATATGACCTGTCCAAACTCAAGGGAAAGGGACTAGATGGAGTGTTTACACAAGGGGTTAGGAATCTCGGGAGCCAGTTTAGAATTCGATCTGCTGCCAGTGCTGTCCCATTGCTGTACTATTATACGAAGCCTGACGCTCTCACGTCTGTTCTTCTGTGAAGCAGATTTATGGAGCATGCTCTATGTAATTCTGTACGCACGTAAACTCTGCTGAGCTTGCATCTGCAGTCTTTGTGAATGTAAGGCCCAACTCACTGGTGGGAGGGTTTTTCTTT
Organism: Phocoena phocoena; assembly: GCF_963924675.1. Classification (NCBI taxonomy): domain Eukaryota; kingdom Metazoa; phylum Chordata; class Mammalia; order Artiodactyla; family Phocoenidae; genus Phocoena; species Phocoena phocoena. The sequence continues at coordinate 9,054,875 of NC_089222.1, read as the reverse complement.
ATATTTGGTGATGGCATATGAGTCAACCTAGCCTAGCCACATTAGTCAGCTGTGTTAATCAGATTCTTCATTCTCTGATCTACAAGTAACGTGGGAGACATAGGGATATTTTCAGAATATTAATCCCAGTCTCTTGACAGGGTGCTTCCTCTTTCCAGATAAGGAAGGTTACATGGGGTCTGTTGGTCTGTGTACGGGTATCTTAAGCTGCACTGGCGGGTGAACAAATGTGGCATCTGCAAAGGACGCAAGACAGGTCCTTGTAGTCTAAGGTGACTGAGCTGCTTCCACTTTATTTACCTTCTTGACCAGTTCTGTTACTGGCTTCATATGTGGACTGTTTTGAAACAGTATGTTTTCCATCTTTTTCTTATGCTTCTAACCATGTTTCAGATTTTAAGAAACTCCCCATTAGGCACTCTTGTACTGAGGTTGACTGAGTTAAATTAAAGAACTTTCTTTATGTAAACTTTATTCCAAGTTTACTAAAAAAATAGAAAAAAAGAAAGAACAAGAGAGGGAGAGGGAGGAGAGAATAGAGAAGAGGGATGAGGAAAGGGAATTATTTATTTTCATTCTTTTGACTTTGAAGATGAATTCTTTATCTTAAAAAGGACTTATTGCATGGGTTCTCAAAACTTCCCTGCAATGAACAAAGTGTTTGATTTACAATAATTTGGATTTATGTATTTACCAGAAATGAATTTCTTTGGATGAGTGAGATATACAAATAAGAAGAAAAATTTTATTATGTAGTCTTTAAAAATACCAGATAATTTTTTTTTTTTTGGTGGTACGCGGGCCTCTCACTGTTGTGACCTCTCCCGTTGCAGAGCACAGGCTCCAGACGCGCAGGCTCAGCGGCCATGGCTCACGGGCGCAGCCGCTCCGCGGCATGTGGGATCTTCCCGGACCGGGGCACGAACCCGTGTCCCCTGCATCGGCAGGCGGGCTCTCAACCACTGTGCCACCAGGGAAGCACCCCAGATAATTTTGTTTTGACACCATCATATAGAGGAAGATAGATAGCTAACATGTTAAGAATGGAAGTTATACCCACAATTTTTTCTAGGCTCTGGCATTTGGTGTTGCTTGTAGACCAGATCCAACACATTCTGGGAGGGCACAGTCTCTCTTAGGAAATCTTTGCTTTATTCAAACAATCAAACATTTCTTCATTGCTATTTAATTCATGCTGACTATATACAAAGCCATTATGCTAGGATCTTTGGGATAAATCATGCTTGTCCTTCTCTCAAAGAGGACAATAAATGTATGCACAAATTACCATCACATAGGTTAGAAGGGGATGCGACTGTTCAGGGTGAAGGACTGTGTACATTTAGATGAGGGAGGAATAATTTCCTTGGCGGGGGGGATGAGCTGGCTGGAGTCATGTAGTAAATGACTTCTGGGTGGGAATGATTGGCTCATATATGATAAGGGCAAAACACAGTATTCCATTTACTTGGTCAATTTGTGCAGCACTTGTCATTGAGGCTGGAAAGGGGGGCCTTTAAGGTGAATACCAAGTATCTCAGAGGGCGTGAAGGGGGCAATGTAGAGGCAACAGGACAATGGAAAGTCAATAAGGCCAGACAAGGAACACCTTTGAAGCCAGGGTGCTTTGTCATAATAAGCCATCGGAGGTGGTAGACCCATGTCTCGGTAAGAGAAATGTGTTGTCCTGTATGCCTGGTGTAAAAGCTCTCAACCTGCCCATGTTGCACAGGCTGATGCATGATACGGGAGAAATGTCAACATTGAAACCGAAAATTTTTCTTTTTTTTGATTGATGTATAGGTGACATACAATATTATATGTTACAGGTGTACAGTAGAGTGATTCACAAATTTTAAAAGTCATATTCCATTTATAGTTATTGTAAAATATTGGCTATATTCCCCATGTTGTACAATATATCCTTGTAGCTTATTTTATACCTAATAGTTGTACCTCTTAATCCCCGACCCCTATAGTGCCCCTTCCCCCTTCCCTCCTAAAGTGTTCATTCTTTCTAGCTAGAAATTACTTGCAGCTTTCACAAGAGTTTTTACCATTTTTTCAGCTTCTACCCATTAAGGTTTACAATATTAGTGTCTGAATTTCAGCTTGGGCTCTCTGGACAAAGCTGAGAGTCCCTCAAGCCCATGGGTCTCAATGGGAAACAGCTACATTGGCTTGGTCTTGCCACTGAAAAAGCAAGATATTGTTGTACTGTGTGTGTGTGTGTATCTGGCCCCTATGTCTAGATGCTTTTAATTAACTATTTTCTTAAAACGTTTATTTTATATTGAAATATAGTTAATTAAAAATGCTATTTTTTTTTTTTTTCTTTTTGCGCGGTACGCGGGCCTCTCACTGTTGTGGCCTCTCCTGTTGGAGAGCACAGGCTCCGGACGCATAGGCTCAGCGGCCATGGCTCACGGGCCCAGCCGCTCCGCGGCACGTGGGATCTTCCCAGACGGGGGCACGAACCCGTGTCCCCTGCATCGGCAGGTGGACTCTCAACCACTGCGCCACCAGGGAAGCCCTAACAATGCTATTTAGTTTCAGGTGTACAGCAAAGTGATTCGGTTATACATGTAGAAGTATTACCTCTTGCAGTGTTTCCAGGTGTGCATACCAAATCGCTGACACTTCTTACTATCTGTCCTAATAAAGGCTTTACACTCGAACAAGAGTCCCCTATTACGCAGCGGAACTGCGTGTTCTTCATTTGCTTATGGATGTCTGTTCTGCCTAGGAAGCTAACTTTCTCTTAGGAAAGGGAAAGATTGATTTCTGACCACAAGGTGAGTGCTGTTCTCCTCCAGGGCTGCTCACCCCTGTGTTGTACTGTAGAATGACGCCTGTGGAGAAGAAAAAGAATTGAGGGTGTGCTAGAATTCCATCCCCGTGAAGCCACTGGAGAAATGCCAACAGACAGAGGTACAGAACTGCAACATCTGCAGAGATAGTCCGTTCACCCGGGCCATACATATTTGCTGATACAGTCTAAACACTAAGTTTTTAAATCCATTTTGGTTTAGCAGAGCCTACAAACAAATATGATGAGACTTCAACTTTACCTGTGTTATAGTTCATACTTAGCAACTGAAGTGATTGAAGAGTTTTCTCAATAATTTAAACAGTCAAACGTAGTTCTTGGCTTATAAATTCCCTGGAAGATAAATTTTGCTTTCCTTTTTAGCTGTTAGTACAACTATCCATCTCCCTCAAGCCCTTCAAAATTCACATGTCCCCAAATGAACTAATCTTTTCTAGCCCACGAAGCCTGTTTATTCTCTGGCCCCATAATTGGCATCACCACCCACCCATTTCTTCAGGCTAGAAATCGGAGTCGGCCTCCACTGCGCATGCATCAGATTGGTTATCAGGTCTTTGAGATTTCACTTAGAAATGCCCTAATTTGGCTTCTCATCTCCCTCTTCCTTGCTTTTACTTTAGTTTGGATCCTGTTTCTTAGCGACACAATTGCAACCTTACTCTGTCTAGACTCCCGTGGCCATAAGCTCTTATCCGACCCGCTTGCGCCCTCTTCAGTCTGCATTGTCCCCAGAGTGATTTTCCTCAAAAGCGCTATCATCATTTAATCCCGTAACTACCCACCGGTTCCCTGCTACCTCTTGGAGGATGTCCAAAGCCCTTTGGGTCATCTAACCCCAAGATGATTTGGCAGCATCTTTTCCAGCCACTGCCCCCTGAGGCTGCAGACATACTCACCCCAAACACCCCGCTTGCTCATCCTGGGCCTCTGCATGGCACCCATCCTGAAGGTCCCCTTCTGTCCAAACTCTTTCTGTGAGTCTCCAAGTAGAGCCAGGTGACATTTCCTCTCTGCTGCCATGTTACCTTGCCCATCCCATCCCTCCAGTCAGCTCCTCTGTGTGCTCTAATGATCTGCTTTCGGATTTCAACACTCAGCCATCAACTCCTTCAAGTCTTCCTCGCTTGGACTTATACTTGGAAGAAAGTCTTTGCTCAATAAATGCTGTTTTGGGTAGAAGAATTCCGTATTTCTTAAAGGCCAGGTCTGTATATTAATTGTCTTTATTTCCCTTCAGTGGTAACTGGTACTCCTTTTATATAGTACTATGTGGTTAAATTTAGTTTTGAGACATACTTCTAGACTGGCTTCTAGCCCCTCATTTTCACATGGTTGAAGTACTAATTTATTTTATCAAACTCTAATGATAATAGTGACTACCATTCAGGGCATGTCTGCCTGCATGCTGTGTGCTGTGCTGGTGCTTTATCTGTTCCTACACAACCCAACGCAGCAAGAAGGCAGGCAGTCCCCTTTCTGTTCCAGATGACAGGACTCAAGCTCAGAACTTTTCTAATGTTATCACAGTAGCCTGTGATTTTTCTACTATAGCCTGTGATTTTGCTACTATATCACACTGCCTCTAAAATGTGGTTTTTTAATAGTAAGTATAAACAGACTGGGGCAATCTGTGATATCATTTCTAGCTTCTAACTCTTGCAAAAAGGGATTTCTGCTTTAAAGATTTTAGCCCCTTCTAGCTCATATGCTGCTTTTTTTTCCTCTTTTGATATACTATGCTTTAGTACTTGTCACTTAAGAATGTGTTTAGATTGGTATTTAAGACTCATATCTGGAACTACTAAGTGTGCAAAGCAGTTTTGCTCATCAAAGAAAATCTATCGTCCATTTTTTAAAAAAATAAAGAAACCCGTTTTCTTTGAGATTTTGGTGCTTAGAATTTGCTGACTTTAGAACTTCCTTGTGATGTTTTTGTTGTCAGGTTAATCTTTCTATAGAAGATATTCTAATTCTCATGGCTGTTATAGTGACATCATTTTGTATTTTTACCTTGTTAGTGTTTTACAGAGGAAATTCTTCTACCTATTTTGAGTCTGCTTTTATTGGGAGAAATATATTCTCCAGTGTCAGGCACTTTTAACAGCAATCATTTACCTTTACTCTACAATGAACTAACAGTCAGAAATAAGGGTACCTAGCTCTCTAACTCTCAAATCTAGGTTAAAGCTCTTTTCTTTTTTCATGTTTTTCTTTTTTTCTGTTGTTCTAATAAGTCTTTTGGACAGATTTCCTTATTGTACCTGTGAGTCCAACCAGTTTCTTACTCTAGTTATTGAACTAGAGGGAACTGAGACCAGAGTGCTTTTCAGTCTTTCCATATTTTGATTGTCTAGAAAAAATGATCCATGTAAGAAGTTCAGATGTTATCAAACTGTCAGGTACCCACTTTGACAGGAAGTAGCTTGTCCTTAAGTGTGATATTCTGGCTATTCCTCCAATGGAGAGAATCATGTAGAAGATTAAATAGGGCATATTTTTTATCTTGACACAGAAATAAATGTTTCTGCTGTGATCCCATTAATTGTGAAGGAGAATGAATGTCTTGGGACTGGAGCTTTTGTTTTGTATTGTAACTTTTGAGTTGAATAAACGTTATAAAATTATTTGAAAGATAGTAATAATAGCTAATATTTGCCTAGCATTTCAGTGTATTCGTTCTTTTTTTCCATCTCTTGAATTGCTTTTGAACTAACAGATAACAAGTGGCTTCCTATTATAATTTTAAACATACATTTACTTTACTGTAAGTGAAGTTGAGCATTATTTAATATATTTAAGTTCTATTTGAATTTCCTTTCCTGGGCATTATTTGTTCATATTCATTGCCCTTTATTAATTAAATTGTTGGCATTCTCTTTTTGACATCTATGAGCTCTTTACAGAATAACAAAATGAATACTTTACTGGTGGTGTTAATGTATATGTTTTCTCCAATTTTGGTGGGATTTTTTATTTTTATGTAAGTGAATTAATCAATTTTCCTCTTATGATTTCTGTGTTTTGTGTCATACTTAGAGAGGTATTTTCTATTCTGAAATTATTTTAAAAATACATCCTATGTGTTCTACCATAGTTTCATTTTGTATATTAATTTTTTCTCCTCTGTTAGTAAGTTCTGTCATTTAATCTATTGAGTACAACGTAGGGATCAAATTTTTCCTTCCTAGATTCCTATCCAATTTTCTAACAATATTTTTCAATAATTCATCTTTTCTACACTGATTTGAAACATCTAGTTTATCATATTCCATATTTCTATATGTAATTCTTTCTATATTTTGACTTGCTATCCTATTACATTCATCTATTTTTTTCTTTATGTGTAGTTCCACAGTTTTAATTATAGAAGTTTTATGATGTGCACCAAAAGTCTCAATCCATTCTATTTTTCCCCACAGAATTTTACTTGGCTAATCATACTTATTTGGAAGTCCACAGGAACTTAAGAATCAGATTATCTAGTGGAAGAAAACCCCGATGATATTTTTAATGGAATCTCCTGGAGGAAAATGACATTTTTATAATGTTGAAAATTCATATCCAAAAATTTGCCACGTATTTCTTTCACATCTTTTTTGGGATTCTCAATAAAGCTCTTGCACATTTCTGCTTTATTTGATTCCTAGTAATTTCATCTTTGTAACGGTTATGTAAAATGGATTCTTTTCTTCCACCGTTTAGTTTTTCTAATTCAGTCATGTTTATTTATTTGAAGGCTATTGATTCTTAAATTCTATTTTTTTCTAACCAGCCAGCTTGCTGAGTTTCTATCATTCTTTGTAATAATTTTGCAATTGTTTTTTTGAGGTTTTAAGGTAACAAACAATATTGCCGTCAAATAATGAAAAGTTTGTTTTCTTGTTTCCAATTTTCACAAGTCTTACTTTTTGTCCCCTTAATTTTTTTTTATTAATTTTTTTTTTTGGCTGCATTGGATCTTTGTTACTGTGCGCAGGCTTTCTCTAGTTGCCGTAAGCGGGGGCTACTCTTGGTTGCGCTGCGTGGGCTTCTCATTATGGTGGCTTCTCTTGTTGTGGAACACGGGCTCTAGGCACACGGGCTTCAGTAGTTGTGGCACGTGGCTCAGTAGTTGTGGCTCGCGGGTTCTAGAGCACAGGCTCAGTAGTGGTGCATGGGCTTAGTTGCTCTGTGGCATGTGGGATCTTCCTGGACCAGGGCTCGAACCGGTGTCCCCTGCATTGGCAGGCAGATTCTTAACCACTGCACCACCAGGGAAGTCCCTCTCCCCTTAATTTTTTTTTTCTATTGTCTAGTTGTTTTGGCTAGTATTATAAATACTATAAAAATGGTGATGGTAAAGAATATCCTTCTTGTTCCTGACTTTAATGGGAATTATTTTAGTGTTTTTCTAATAAGTATTTTTCTGGTTTTTAGTTTGAGAAATAAATATTTTATTATTAAGAGATTTTGTCATGTATTCCTATTTTATTAAGCAATTTTATCAATTCTTTTCATCTATTCAAATAATTCTATGTTTCTTGTTGAATTAATTAATATAATAGATTCTTTTGACAGATTTTATAATATAAACTCTCTTTGCATTCTTTCATTAAAGGTTTCTTGGCCGTGTTACTGGGTTTTACTTGTTAATGTTTTACTTAGTATTTCACTTAGAATTTTACTTGTTAATGTTTTATTTAGAATTTTAGAATGTGTGTGTGTAATAGTCATTTTTTTCTTTTTTTTGCATGTGTGTATTATTGGATTTTTGTTGGGGACCACAGATCCATATCTGTGCCACTTATACTGTAGAGTCATTGGGTTTAGAATTTGTGCCAAATTTTTCTTATTTTAATAAATTATCATTATTTATTACATTGGTGAGGTTTATAATGGTATAATTTACATGCAGTAAAATCACCCCTTACAAGTGTATAATTCGATGAATTTTGCAAAATGTGTACAGTCATAAAACCACTACCACAATCTCTCCCCAAGGTCAGTACCCTCCCCCGCCCTTCCAGTCCCTAGGACAACTAATCTGTTTTCCATCTCTGTGGTTTTGCCTTTTCTAGGTTGTAAGGTTAATGAAATCATACAGTATGTAGCATTTTGTGTGTGTGTCGGGGGGTGGGGGGTGGGGAAGGTGGAGGTGTCTGTCTTTCACTTGTCATAATGCTTTTGCAATTAAGTAATTTTTTTGCATGTGTCAGTAGTTCTATTTTATTGTTGAAAATTTTATTGTTTTGATTTTGAGTTTTCTTATACATGTAGAAAAAAATGAAGCAACAGTAGTTAATGTATTGATTCAATAGTAGAAGAGCTTCATGACTATTAATACCGTCAGGGTTTTCTATGGAAAATCAGTTAATCTTAATAATACTTGAGTTTTTGCATCAAATTTATGGATATAAGTAAAGCTTTCCAAAGTTTGTTTTATAGAAGGTAAATCATATATTATTTTAAATGTTATTGTAAATTCAGTTAAATGGATCATTAAAAATAAAGTTACTTGTTTTGTGATGAGAAGACAAATGTAGGTTTTGGTAGAGCACAGTGTCATAGTAAAGACAATATTTATTAAATTAAACAATGTATGGAGAAGGAAGAAATGTGCTTGGGGGCTTCCCTGGTGGCGCAGTGGTTGAGAGTCTGCCTGCCGATGCAGGGGACATGGGTTCGTACCCTGGTCCGGGAAGATTCCATATGCCGCGGAGCCGCGGAGCGGCTGGGCCTTTGAGCCATGGCTGTTGAGCCTGCGTGTCCGGAGCCTGTGCTGCTCAGCGGGAGAGGCCATAGCAGTGAGAGGCCCGCGTACCGCAAAAAAAAAAAAAAAAAAAAAAAAAAAAAAGCAAAAAAAGAAATGTGCTTGGACTTGGATGTAGTGAATGCATAGTACATTTTTGTGCCCCCAAAATGGTGCGTTCTATCAATCACTATAGAGGCTGTAATAGTCAAAGTTACCAAATATGTTTATATCTGAAGAATTAGTTACAGTAGTTACACTACATGATGTTTGTTAAATACAGGAAAAGCATTTGGCATGGCAATACATGGTTTTTCTTTTTACTGTCATCAGTCATAATTTTAAAGTGTCTGAGCCTTTGAATGAATGCTTTGTAAGCAATCTAAGTGTCTGACAGTCATTATTCTTTTCTGAATGAAGCTTTTATATTTTCTTTTCATTTAATTTGAAATCACTTGAAAATATTTAATCAAAGTATTTAATAAACAGAGTATCAAAAACTTCATTTTAGTGGATAGGGAGGATTGTAAACCAAACTGTAAGACAAGAATACATTGAAATGTATCACTAGACAAGCAAGGGGAAAAATTAAACAATAAGAGCTCAAACTAAGTGCTAGATTTAAGTATTTTCCTTTTAAATACTTCAACTTGGAAGACTTTTTTGATGAAGCTTCTATATTTAATTGGATACATTTATCAGTACTGAAACTGAATGCAGTTGAAAAGATCTGTGATTTTGCAGCACCTACATTTGACAAAACACTGAAAAGAATTATAGAGATACCTTTTATGACAAATTTTTTATATTATAGAAATTTTTGAAGGTAATTACTCTGAATAAAGAAAAATGAGAGGACCAATGAGGTATTTGAACTGAAATATTTATACTTTTCAACATATAGAATTGAGATATTGTCAATGTAGCAAAATTTGGGGGACAAATAGAATTGAGAATATCCTCTGTGTAGCAGAATTTGTCATGTCTACAAGGTATTTCAGCAACTACAGAGTATCTTTTCAATGAAAACTTTTCATGGTCTATAGCAAAGAGTTAACTGAAGATGCCCACAATTTCAAATTTATTTACCATAAAATACATCGTTGAGGAAAATTACAGGCAATTTTATGGAAAAAACTTAAATAATATATAGATACAAAAGAGATATTGTTTAGAATAATACCAGCAACTTGGTGTAATAGACAAATATGGCTAAATACATGACAAATATGTGAAAATATAATGAAAAATCATTGTGCTTAGGTGCTTATTTTATTTACTGGTAATATATAGATACTATCTCATAGAAATAATGCTATGTTTCAAAATAGTTTTGGAAGAAAGAAAGGTTATAGGTTCACTGATATAGTAGAACTAGTCAAAAATAAAAAAGTAAATACATTAATAGTTATACAATTTTATTCTTTGATACCTATTTTCACTTTCAAAGGAATCCCCAAGTCATCCTATGTTATGCCCACCTCATAACAAGATATTCACAGCTCTTTGAAATACTGCTTTTTGACCTCCTTAGGTCTCCAAGTACAAATTTCTTTAAGTTAGACTTTTTATACAATTTACTTGTGATACTATCTTCTGAGGTAGATTGATGAAGTTGGGGAAAATATTATCCCCCCTTTGTAATTGTTAATATAAATATTAAAATAAATTTTCATGTGTTTATATAACACTGTTTGCTATCTCTTTAATTTTGTTATACCAGATACCTTGAATGGAAGTGACTTGGGTCGCTCTTGGCCTGTGATTATTCCTAAATATTTTTATTGTCATTTATTTATTTTTTTGCCGTTCTATAACTTTACTGAACAATCAGCAGTTAGTTCCCATCCACATTAACTGTCTGTAGATTTTTGAAAGTGGTGGCAGGTACATAGGTAACCAGCGTATAGAGCTTGTTTGGTGAATCTTCATCTTCATTACGTTTTCTGGACAACCGCACACGGATACGGTATGGGACATTCCTTATTCCTTTGGCGCAGCAGCTTTGTTGAGCCCGGTGTCAACGCGTACATCTGGAGTTCCCATTTCCTTCCTGGCAAACTTCTGGATTTCTTTGAGCGCCCGAGGGGCACGCTTCTTGAAAGGCACTCCAGGGATGCGCTTGTGAATGTTGACAGTGTATCCTCTGGTCACCACCTCCTTGATGGCGGACCGGCCCTCCTCTTCTCGCCGCGCTTCTTTGCCGGAGCCATCCTGACGGGCTATTGTCCCTATTTTAGAGAAGAGGACGCAGAGGACCCTAGAGAGCCTCAATATTTTGTCTCAAACTGGTACATGAAAGGGACGGACTCTTATTCTCATCCTTCAGTTGCAAAACCCGTGTTCTTCCTTCAACTTTACTCTGATTTTCCTTTGAAAGAAGAAAAAGGGAGGAGAATTGACATTTAGTGAGTAACTGTGAACCCAGTGCTATGTTTGGTATTTTCACCTATATTAGTTTATTTAATCTCTGCAATACTGCAAGCTAGATGTTTTTATTCCTACTTCGTGGATGGGGAAATTGAAACCCAGGAAGGCTGAATAAATTGCCAAAAGTCACACACTTTACAGGTAGTGAAGCTGGAATTTACACATTTTGTTTTTACTAAGCAGTCTGGGTTTAATTAAAAAGACAAAAAATTGGGGCTTGCCTGGTGGCGCAGTGGTTGAGAGTCCGCATGCCGATGCAGGGGACACGGGTTCGTGCCCCGGTCCACGAAGATCCTACATGCCGTGGGGCGGCTGGACCTGTGAGCCATGGCCGCTGAGCCTGCGCGTCTGGAGCCTGTGCTCCGCAGTGGGAGAGGCCACAGCAGTGAGAGGCCCGCGTACCAAAAAAGACAAAAAATTGGAGCTAAATTGTAAGGCATTCAGTTTATTAGGATTAAGATCTTAATGGTTATGGTTGACTTCACTTTGAGATATAAACCACTTTTGTGCTTTTTAAGAACACACCATTTGGGAAACTCAATTCAGAAAGTTACAAAGTGGCAGTGATTTATAAACAGTAGTTAGTGGATTGTCCAGGAATTTACTTCCCTTGTTAGAATAAATACCCATAATGGTTTCTTGTTATGTGAGGGGTCATGGCTATTGATGCTGGAGATAACTTGAGTGCCACAAGCCTAGAGTTATCTATAGAACAATGTTACACTAACTTGAATTTTAAAATGCTTCTGGCCAGTCAGTATTTGCTTAGGAGTGGGAGGGGATGGAGAAGGGTGGAATCACAAAGAAGCCTGAGGAAGCTTTTGGGGCTAGGTAAGGTGCATCTGCTGTGCTCGTAACCTCCTATTTCTTTGTTTCCCTTCTTTAACAGTTCCCCAAACTCTATCCCAACATGTACATTCATATAGATACACACACACACAATTTATAATTTAGTATCACTTAAATTAAATGTTAATTGCTCCCAAAGTATAATATCTTATATAATGTAATCGTTTCTCAGGCTTAAAGAATTTACAACATTTTCCAATACCAGAGAGTTAGATGGGGAAGAGATTTTGGAATGTGAAATGGCTTGTGTTTTTTCCGTGAACTGGCTTAAGAATGCTCAAAGCTGAATGTTCAACGTCTTTTAGGAAGACTATGAGTCCCTGTGGCATGTATTTTAAGGAAAGATACTATTCCCAGCCACATAGCCTCTTTATTAGTCTTACTTGTTCTAATGTCCTCATTTATTTGTTTTTATAAATTATATATATTTCTGTGAGCCACATGAATAATTTATTTTTTGGAACAATTCGTCATATAAATAAACATAAGTTTTAAGAAAACTTGTTTTTTTTTTTTTTTTTTTGCTTTCTGAGAGACTTTTTCACTGGCTTAGAGTTTTCTAGGTTAAATTAGGTCCTTTGGAGGATGCAGCTCATATTTTTTGCTCTTATTCTTTCATTTCTATAAGGTTGCTTATTTTTCAGTGACTAGAGGGTTAGAAACTAAGATTCAGGGAAAAATGAATGATCCCTCCTAGCAACGTATTTTTCAAGTTGTCATTTCTTGAGGGTGGATGCAAATGGCAAAGATACATGGCTTTCCTTCAGTTCTTCTTCAGTTTTCACATAGATATTCGGTAGCTTGAATCTATAAATAAATGAGCCTATCAGGAGTAAGATGCTGTGAATAACAGATCTCCTCTGATCACTAAATTCACTTAAACAATTGCATGTATACTTTTAAATTAGTATCTGTGACACTTTTTGAAGTGGGCAAAGAAGTGCTTCCATAGCCAAGTTTACAGAGAAAAATGAGAAATATCTCATGAACCCAGAGTGAGGAAGGCTTTTGGTGGTCTCTATAAAGTGAGACGCTGAAATGGGTTTTGAAATCTAGAAGAATAGCTCACAGGTAACTTTGCTGTGTTCGTGCGCAGATGAGGCTCATAGAGATAAAGCATTTAGAGAAGAGGGAGCAGGGGAGAAAGGCACAAACTGTGTGGACGTAGGTATCATGGCAGAAGGACACACTGAGTCATTAATCTGAGCTATTTACAGTGGATAATTCGTGAGAAAAGGATAGAACATTTAGACCAATATTTAAATAAATTCACCTAAGAAGGAAGGAATTATACATATGACTATGATTCTCTTGACCACTGCATATTCTATATATTGCAATTCATCCTCAAAGAAAATAATTCTCTTTGCTTCCCCAGGACTTAAGTGTGCACAAATTCTCAGCAACTGTTTATGAGGTTTGACATCCCAAAGTTCCCACAGACAATGTTATTGATCTTTTTTTTTTTTTAACATCTTTATTGGAGTATAATTGCTTTATAATGATGTGTTAGTTTCTGCTTTATCTGCGCTAGTATCTAGCACCTGTGTATTAGACTCACATTCCTTTCTTCCCTCCCATTACCACTGTGATTCCTTCCGCACAATATCCCTACCACCACCCTCACATCATCTCATTCTCTCTCTTCTCTCTTCTGTGCCTAAAAAAATAAAGAGAGAAAGGAAAAGATGAAGGGTAGATACCCTGAGGCAGGTAATGTTTCCTCCTTCCTCTTCCATGGCCTCGCCTCCAGGCTGCATCTCCTGGTTTCTTCCCTCAGCTCAGTAGTGTTTGACATCTTTACCTCTGATCTTGGTACTAGGCTTTAGAAGGCAATGGTATTTTAAGGATTTTTTTCTGTATATTTTCAAATACAGTTGAACAGAGTAACTTTTTAAACAAAAAAATATGGTGATTTCCTCAAAAATCATATTAAAAATGCCTCCAAAGGATTCTACAGACATTAAGAATTAAGTTTCTGCAGTTCTCCTGGCAAGTTCATAAATCTCAGGACCCCCTCTACTTTTAGGGAAATGGAAAAATACCTTGGGTGAAATCAGGCAAGACAGTCACTAGTCAAGGATGTACTTGAAAAGCCCTAATTGGGATCTCCTTCACTCTTTTAAGGAATATTGATTTTTTTTATGTTCTCAACCTTCAGAACTAAATCAAAACTGAATTTTCATGTTTTCATGAGTTGATTTTCCCATTGTGTCTTAAAGCATGTTCCTTATTCAATCTGCCTGATATCTACTACATGTTTTAGAATGTAATTAATAAAAATATTCACTATCCTCAAGGAGGTGATGTCCAGCCTAGGTGATGAATATGAGTGCTATTTCCAATAATAAAGTCTGGAGACTTACAATGGAGAAACATATAACATTTGAATTATTTTGACTTCTATATAGTAAGAATTTTATGCCTGTTTTCTTTAAGAAAAGGAATTTTTGAGTCTATAATCGTTTTGTTTCTGTTAGTGAAAAGAATTGCAAAAGAAAGTAATATGCTAATGTCCCCTTTGAATTAGACACTAATCATTTTATGTTTTATTTTATAGAGTCTTTGACCAGCTTATTCATGAGAATGTGCTTTCTTCTTCTCTTCTCCTTCTTCTTCTCCTTCTCCTTCTCCTTCTTTTTTCTGATGGTGAATCTGGCCTCCTTACCCCAGATGAAGTGTCATGAGTTTTAAAGGACATCCCCACACTGGGATAAATACTTTCAGAGTCCATACATTTTATAATGGATTAGCTTGTTCTAAATATAGTAATTTAGAAATACTCTCTTCACATTTAGCTAAAAATATATGAACTTGCAGAAGTTCATGATTTGAAACACATGCAGAATAACTGTTTTGTTATTTTATCACACACTTTTTTCTGTGCTCATTCTTTTATTTTATAATGGAAATGAATACTTCAAGTGACTCTAAATAGTTGAGATGCCACTTTATAATAATATTTTCTGTAAACTCCATGAGAACATAAAGACTAATTCTGCCACACTTTCTAGTATGTTTCTTCTGGAAATACTGTATTATCACCTTTGATCACTTCTAATATTAAAGTTGGTTTATTGTCTTGATTTTTCTGTGGATCATATGTTTATCCAATTAAACATAAAGGCTGATTGTAAATTGGTTCTCCTAATACACTCTCTGACATTTCAGAGGGGAAAAAAAATCCTGTGAGCTATTTATATTTACATTTGAATTCAAGTACACGTTCTCATACAGTACAGACTTCACCTTAGACAATTTCCTCAACTAATAATATACTTTCAGCAGCTGTGTGGGAGTTTAGGATCAATTTAGCTACATTAGCTTGTTTACAAATAATGCTACCTAAAATGATAAAATTTCAAATCATGATGTCAGTACTTCCTCTGGACTTGTTTCCTATTATTAGGATTTTCTCAGAAAATGTGTGCTGCTGAGTTGGGGGTGAAATATTTGTTTACCTCTTATCCTCTAATATTTCACTCTGTTTTTACTGTCAAGTAGATTCAGAAGGCCTTCTCTGGTAAATCACTAAAAGAGACCTGAAGAATTATCCTGTTTCAGCTTCTTATTTGAAGATAAGGAAAATGAGGTTTAGAAAGGCAACATGACTTGTCCAGGGTCACATAGCTGGTTAGAACCCATGCTTTTTATCCAGTGTCATGTTCATTCTGTAGGTGAATAAGTGAAATTGAGAGAATATTTGACTTTGAGACTCTAACGTGTCTTTTCTATGTAGACTTTTATTCCACGGGAAATGTCATTTCTACCCAGACTCTTATTCCATGGAAAATGATGTTTATGTTTAAAATAGGAAATATCTTAGAAGTTGTGAGATTTGCTTGGACAACGGTGACTAAAATGATAACTTTTAAGTATTTTCTAAGGAAATACATTGTGGACAATGTAACGTTGAGGTTAAGCAAAAGCAGAAAAATGAAAACATAATGAAGACTCAATAAAAAACAGGAATATTGATTTTTAAATAAAAATCAATCAAGGTTTAAATCAAGGTTTAAAACATGATTCTGAGTCTTCCAGATTTCTCATGAGAGGCCGTGTCTACCTTGGTACCTTGGTAGAAATTGTTCTCTAAGAATATTCTATGAATTCTTTTTCAATTAGATACTAACACCCTTGATTATTGGTTGAGTTCTAAGCCTTATACTGGCTGTTTTGCATGTTCCGTTGGGCACCACTGTTCTCTTAGGTTAGAATCTCCTTTTTTGCCCTCTGAAGCAGAAATGGCCTTTAG
The DNA here is from genome assembly GCF_963924675.1 of Phocoena phocoena. Lineage (NCBI taxonomy): Eukaryota > Metazoa > Chordata > Mammalia > Artiodactyla > Phocoenidae > Phocoena > Phocoena phocoena. The sequence goes on along the minus strand of NC_089222.1, from coordinate 9,038,783 downwards.
TAGCCATCCCTGAAGGTGGACACAATGGAGGGGAAGAATTGAATCATTTTTTAATTTTCATTTTGGCAAGTTAAAAGTACCTTATTGAATCAGTGTTTTGGGATTTGGGTTAAGGTTCCAATATCCAAAAGTAATACATAATTGACACTAAGTTAAATATCGGTATTCCACATGGCATGAAACTATTGTTGTCTTTGTGGGTAGTCACATCCTGGCCGTAGAGTGACTTTTCTTCCTAGGAGCCTACAGAACTTCATCCAGCAACATTCCAGCTGGGGGTGGGCATACAAACATGGACAAAGCACTGTTCTTGAAAGGTACCTTCCCTAACCTCTTT